>NC_045440.1:43522737-43565284 GCF_002776525.5 Piliocolobus tephrosceles
ATCTATGTGATATGATTACACATATCACAGAGTAGTTTCCTAGAAAGATTCTTTCCAGTTTTTATCTGAGGCTATTTCCCTTTTCACCATTGGCATCAACATCCTCCCGAATATCACTTGGTAACTGTTTCTTCAAAAGGGTTTCCCTGACGCTGTATGAGGAGAGAGGTAAAACACTGTGAGTGGAATGCACACATCACAAAGCAGTTCCCCGGAAAGCTTCTCTCCACTTTATGTATGAACATATTTCCTTTTACACCATTAGCCTCAAGGTGTTCTCGAATACCCCATCATATGCTAAACATACACAGGGTTAGAAAATTGCTCAGTGAAAGGAGTGGCTTAACTGAGTGAGAGGAATTAAGATGACACAGAGCCGTTTCACGGAAGGCTTCCTTCTGGATTTTACGTGAGGATATTTCTTTCTCCATATGCTAAGGATTGTTTCCAAATGTCCTATCTCAGATTTCACAAAAACAGTGATTTCAAGCAGCTCACGCCAAAAAATGGTTTAACTCTCTGAGACGAATACACACATCACAAAGCAGTTGCTCAGAAGGTTTCTCTGCAGGTTTCATCGGAAGACGTTTGCTCGCTCACCACAAGCCTCTGGGCGTCACTAAATATCCCTTCACAGATTCTTCAAAGACAGAATTTTGAAGCTGGGCAACATAGAGTAAGCAATAACTCTGTGAAGTGAATACACATATGAGAGAGCAGATTTGGGGAATGCTTCTTCCTCGATTATATTTCATTACTCGCCATAGTCCTCAATGTGTTCTGAACTATCACTTTTTCGGTTTCACAGGAACAGTGTTCAAACACTGCCTTGTGAGAAAAGAGGTATAACTCCCTGAGTGGAGTGCACACATCACAAAGTAGTTTCTCAGAAATCTTCTTTCCAGTTTTTATCTGAAGATATCTCCTGTTTCAATGTAGGCCTGAATGTTCTCCTGAATGGTCCTGCGTGGATCCGTGCATGACGGAGTTTCCAAACTGTGTAATATAAGAAAAGATTTAACTATGTGCGATGAATGAACATATCTAACAAAAAGGAGTTTCACAGAAATCTTCTTTCCTGTTTTTGTGTGAGGATAACTCCTTTTTCACCATAGCGGTCCCTATACGCCCGAATGTCTCTTGGTAGCTTTTTCTCCAAAAGGGATTCCGCAATCCTCTAGGAGAAGAAAGGTATATGTCTGCGACTGGAATGCACACGTCACAAAGCAGCTCCTCAGAAAGCTTCTCTCCAGTTTCTATCTGAGGACATTTCCTTTCTCACCGAAAGCCTCAAAGTGCTCCTGAATATCCCTTCACTGACTAAACAAAAACAGTGTTATGATACTGCTCAATGAAAATAGAAGCCTAACTGCTTGAGTGGAATTCACGAGACACAGAGCTCTTTCAAACAAAGCTTCCTTCTGGATTCTCTCTGTGGTTATTTTTTTTTTTTTTCAGAATATTCTAAAAATAATTTTCAAATGTCCTTTCTCAGGTTCCACAGAAACAGTGATTTCAATCTACTCAATCCAAAGAAGGATTTAACTCTTTGAGGTGAATACAAGCATCACAAAAGAGTTGCTCACAAATCTTCTCTCCAATTTTCGATGGAAGACAATTCCTTGCTTGACACAGGCCTCCGGTTGCCATTTACAATCCCTTTGCAGAACCCTCAAAGACCGACTTTCATACTTGGAAATGTAGAGTAAGCTTTAACCCTGTGAAAAGAATGGAAATGTCAGAGAGAAGTTTCTTCGAGTACTTCTTTCTGTTTTTTATTGAACGACATGTCACTTTTTTGCCATAGTCTTCAATGAGCTCTGAATATCAATTTTTTGGTTTTATTGGAACAGTGTTCAAACTGTGTCTTATGAGAAGAAAGTTATGTCTCCCTGAGTGGAGTGCTCACATCACCAAGCAGATTCTCAGAAAGCTTCTCTCCAGTTTTTAAATGGCTATATTTCCTATTTCACTTTAGGCCCTAATGTGATCCCAAATATCCCTTCGCAGATCCATCCACTAGGGAGTTTCCAAGATGAGTAATGTAAACAAGCTTTAATGATGTGAGATGAACAAATATAGCAACAAGCAGATACACAGAAATCTTCTTTCCAGTTTTTAGCTGAAGGTATTTCGTTTTTCTCCATAGTGCTGAATGTTCTCCCTAAGGTCCCTTTGTGGATCCGTCCATGACAGTTTCCAAGCTGCGTAATGTAAAGAAAGCTTTATCTCTGTGACATGATTACACATATCACAGAGTAGTTTCCTAGAAAGCTTCTTTCCTGTTTTTGTCTGAGGCTATTTCCCTTTTCACCATCGGCATCAACATGCTCCCGAATATCACTAGGCACCTTTCCTCCAGAAAGGTTTCCCCGACACTGTATGAGAAGAGAGATATAAGACTGTGAATGGAATGCACACGTCAGAAAGCAGTTCCTCAGAAAGCTTCTCTGCAGTTTCGGTCTGAACATATTCCCTTTTTCACCGTAAGCCTCAGAGTGCTACCAAATATCCCATCACATGCTAAACATACACAGGGTTAGAAAACTGCTCAATGGAAAGAGAGGCTTAACTGAGTGACAGGAATTAAGACGACAGAGATCAGTTTCACAGAAAGCTTCCTACTGGATTTTTTCTGAGCAGATTACTTTTTCCATATTCTAAGGATCATTCCCAAATGTCCTTCCTCAGATGCCACAAAAACAGTGATTTCAAGCTGCTGAATACCAAGAATGGTTTAACTCTAGGAAACGAATACACACATCGCAAAGCAGTTGCTTGCAAGGTTTCTCTGCAGGTTTCATCAGAAGACGTTTTCTTGCTCACCACAAGTCTCCGGGCATCACTAAATATTGCTTCACAGATCCTACAAGGACAGAGTGTCAAAACTGGGCAAAGTAGAGTAAGTATTACCTCTTTGAAGTGAATGCACACATCAGAGAGCAGATTCTTGGAATGCTTCTTCCTCGATTTTATTTCAGTATATTTCACTATTCCCCATAGTCATCAATGCGCCCCAAAATATCACTTTTTCGGTTTCACAGGAACAGTGTTCAAACGCTGCCTTGTGAGAAAAGAGGTATGACTCCCTGAGTGGAATGCATACATCACAAAGTAGTTTCTCAGAAAGCGTCTATACAGTTTTAATATGAAGGTATCTCCTCTTTCACTTAGGCCTAAATGTGTGCCCGAATGTCCCTTCGCGGATCCGTGCCAGACGGAGTTTCCAAACTGCGTAATATGAGAAAACTTTTGACTATGTGCCGTGAATAAATATATCTAACACAAAGCAGATTTACAGAAATCTTCATTCGAGTTTATTTCTGCGAATATTTCCATGTTCACCACAGCCGAACCTGTACTCCCTATTGTCTCTTGGTAGCTTTTTTCCAAAAGGGATTCCGAATCCTCTATGGGAAGAAATGTATACTTCTGTGAGTGGCATGCACACGTCACAAAGCAGCTCCTCTTAAACCTTCTCTCCAGTTTCTATCTGAAGATGCTTCCTTTCTCACTGTAAGCCTCAAGCACTCCTGAATATCCCTTCGCCGACTAAACAAAAACAGAGTTATGATACTGCTCAATGAAAAGAGAAGTTTAACTGTGTGAGTGGAATTCACAGGACACAGAGCAGTTTCAAACAAAGCTTCCTTCTGGATTCTCTCTGAGGTTATTTTTTTTCAGAATATTCTAAAAAGCGTTTTCAAATGTCCTTTCTCAGATTCCACAGAAACAGTGATTTCAAACTACTCTAACCAAAGAAAGATGTAACTCTATGAGTTGAATACATACATCTCAAAAGAGTTACACAAAAGGATTCTCTCCGATTTTTGATGGAAGATATTTCCTTGTTCAACACAGGCCTCTGGATGCCACTTACTATCCCTTCGCCGAACCCTCAAACACTGACATTCAAACTGGGAAATGTAGAGTGAGCTTTAAACCTCTGATAAGAATGGACGTGTCAGAGAGCAGTTTCTTCGAGTGCTTCTTTCTGTTTTTTACTCGACAGCATTTCACTTTTTACTATAGTCTTCAATATCCACCAAATATCACTCTTTTGGTTTTACAACAACAGTGGTCAAATTGTGCCTTATGAGAAGAAAGTTATAACTCCCTGAGTGGAATGCACACATCACGAAGCAGTTTCTCAGAAAGTTTCAATCCCGTTTTTATCTGACTATATTTCCTATTTCACCTTAGGCCCGAATGTGATCCGAAATATCCCTTCGTGGATCCATCCACGAGGGAGTTTCCAAGCTGTGTAATGTAAAGAAAGCTTCATCTATGTGAGATGAATAAACATTGCAAAAAGCTGATTCACAGAAATCTTCCTTCTAGTTTTTATATGAAGATATTTCCTGTTTCACCATACTCCTGAATCTGCTCCCGAATGTCCCTTCATGGATCCGTCCATGAAAATTTTCAAGCTGCGTAATGCAAAGAAAGCTCTATCTATGTAAGATGATTACACATATCACAGAGTCGTTTCCAAGAAAGCTTCTTTCCAATTTTTGTCTGAGTCTATTTCTCTTTTCACCATCGGCATTAACATGCTCCTGAATATCACTTGGTACCAGGTTCTCCAAAAGGGTTTCCCGACGCTGCATGAGGAGAGGGGTATAACACTGTGAGTGGAATGCACACGTCACAATGCAGTTCCTCAGAAAGCTTCTCTAGAGTTTCGTTCTGAGCATATTTCCTTTTTCACCATAAGCCTCAAAGTGCTCCCGAATATCCCATCACACGCTAAACATATACAGGTTGAGAAAACTGCTCAATGAAAAGAGAGGCTTACCTGAGCGAGAGGAATTAAGATAACACAGAGCAGTTTCACAGAAAGCTTCCTTCTGGATTTTACCTGAGGATATATCTATCTCCATATTCTAAGCATCGTACCCAAATGTCCTTCCTCAGATTCCACAGACACAGTGATTTCAAGCTACTGAATCCAAAGAATGGTTTAACTCTATAAGACGAATGCACACATTGCAAAGCAGTTGCTCGGAATCTTTCTCTGCAGGTTTCACCGGAAGACATTTCCTTGCTCACCAGAACCCTCCAGATGTCACTAAATATCTCTACACAGATTCTTCAAAGAGAGAGTTTTGAAACTGGGCATCATAGAGTAAGCATTAACTCTGTCATGTGAATGCACATATCAGAGAGCAGGTTCTTGGAACACCTATTCCTCGATTTTATTTCAGTATATTTTCCTATTCGCCATAGTCCACATTCCACTCCGAAATATCACTTTTTCCATTTCCCAGGAATAGTGTTCAAGCGCTACCTTGTGAGAAACGAGGTATAACTCCCTGAGTGGAATGCATACATCACAAAGGAGTTTCTCAGAAAGCTTCTATCCAGTTTTTATCTGAGGATATCTCCTCTCTCACCATAGGCCTGAATGTGCTCATGAATGTCCCTTCATGGATCCGTGCATGACGGAATTTCCAAATTGTGTAATATAAGAATAGTTTTAACTATGCGAGATGAATAAATATATCTAACACAAAGCACTTTCACTGATATCTTCTTTTCAGTTTTTGGCTGAGGATATTTACTTTTTTACCATAGCCCTCCATATACACACGAATGTCCTTTGGTAGCTTTTCTCCAAAAGAGATTCCAGAATCCTCTAGGAGAAGAAAGGTATATTTCCATGAGTCACATGCACATGTTTCAAAGCGGCTCCTCAGAAAGTTTCTCTCCAGTTTCTATTCGAAGACGTTTCCTTTCTCACCGTAAGTCTCAAAGTGCTCCAGAATATCCCTTCACAGACTAACCAAAAACAGTGTTATGATACTGCTCAATGAAAAGAGAAGCTTAACTTTGTGAGTGGAATTCACGTGACACAGAGCAGTCTCACAGAAAGCTTCCTTCTGGTTTTTCTCAGAGGTTATTTCTTTTTCAGGATATTCTAAGGAGCGTTTCCAAATGTCCTTTCTCAGACTCCACAAAAACAGTGATTTTAAACTGCTCAATCCAAAGAATGACTTAACTCTATGACATGAATACAAACAACACAAAAGAGTTGCACAGAAATCTTCTCTCCAATTTTAGAAGGAAGACATTTCCTTGTTCAACACAGACCCCCGGTTGCCACTTACTATCCTTTCACAGAACCCTCAGAGACAGATTTTCAAACTGGGAAATGTGGAGTAATATTTAACAACGTGTAAAGAATGGACGTGTCAGAGAGCAGTTTCTTCGAGTCCTTCTTTCTATTTTTTATTTGGCGACATTTCACTTTTTTCCGTAGTCTTCAATGTGCTCCGAATATCACTCTTTAATTTTACAGGAACAGTGTTCAAACTGTGCCTTATGAGAAGAAAGTGTTGCCTCTCTGAGTGTAATGCACACAACACCAACCAGTTTCTCGGAAAGCTTCTCTCCAGTTTTCATCTGAATATATTTCCTATTTCACCATAGGCCGGTATGTCATCCCAAATATCCCTTCGCAGATTCATCCACGAGGGAGTTTCCAAGATGCGTAATGTAAAGAAAGCTTCATCTATATGAGATGGATAAACATAGCAAAAAGCAGATTCACAGAAAGCTTCTTTCCAATTTTTATCTGAAGATATTTCCTTTTTCACCATAGTCCTGAATCTGCTCTGAATGTCCCTTCCTGGATCCTTCCATGACCGTTTCCAACCTGCGTAATGTAACGAAAACTTTGTCTATGTGAGATGATTATATATATCACAAAGTAGTTTCCTAGAAAGTTTCTTTCCAGGTTTAGTCTGAGGCTATTTCCCTTTTCACCATTGGCATCAACATGCTGCCGAATATCACTTGGTACCTGTTTCTCCAAAAGGGTTTCCCCGAGGCTGTATGAGAAGAGAGGTATAACATTGTGAGTGAAATGCACACGTCACAAAGCAGTTCCTTGGAAATCTTCTCCCAGTATTGGTCGGAACATATTTCCTTTTTCACCATAAGCGTCAATGTGCTCCTGAATACCTAATCACACACTAAACATACACAGATTTATTATACTGCTCCATGAAAAGATTGGTTTAACTGAGTGAGAGGAATTAAGATGACACAGAGGAGTTTCACAGAGAGCTTCCTTCTGGATTTTCCGTGAGGATATTTCTTCCCCTGTATTCTAAGGATCGTTCACAATGTCCTTCCTCAGATTCCACAGAAAAAATTACTTCAAGCTGCTCAATCCAAAGAATGATTTACTTCTATGAGACGAATACACACATTGAAACAGTTGCTAAGACAGTTTCTCTGCAGGTTTCATCGGAAGACATTTCCTGGCTCACCACAAGCCTCCGGGCATCACTAAAAAACCCCTCACAGAATCTTGGAAGACAGAGTTTTGAAACTGGGCAACATAGAGTAAGCATTAACTTTCTGAAGTAAATGTCCATATCAGAGGGCAGATTCTTGGAACGCTTCTTCCTCGATTTTATATCAGTATATTCCAATATTTGGCGTAGTCCTCAATGCGCTCCTAAATATCACTTTTTTGGTTTAACGGGAACAGTGTTCAAACAGTGCCTTGTGAGAAAAGAGGTATAAATCCCTGAGTGTAATGCATACATGACAAAGAAGTTTCTCAGAAAGCTTCTATCCAGTTTTTGTTTGAAGATATCTCCTCTTTCACCGTAGACCTGAATGTGCTCCCGAATATCCTTTCATGGATCCATACATGATGGAATTTCCAAACTGTGTAATATAAGAAAAAATTTTAACTATGCGAGATTAATAAATATGTCTAAAATAATGCAGTTTCACAGATTTTCCTTCCAGTTTTTGTCTGAGGACATTTCCTTTATCATCATAGCCATCCCTAAACTTCTGAATGTCTCTTGCTAGCTATTTCTCCAAAAGGGATCCGGAGTCCTCTAGGAGAAGAAAGGTATATTTCTGTGAGTGGAATGCACACGTCACAAAGGAGCTCCTCAGAACGCTTCTCTCCAGGATTGCCTGAATGTGCTCCCGAATGTCCCTTTGCGTATCCGTGCATGACGGAGTCTCCAAACTGTGTAATATAAGAAAAGTTGTAACTATGCGAGATGAATAAATATATCTAACACAAAGCAGTTTCACAGAAATCTTCTTTCCAGTTTTTGTCTGAGGATATTTTGTTGTTCACCATGGCCATCCCTATACTCCCGAATGTCTCTCGGTAGCTTCTTCTCCAAAAGGGATTCTGGAATCCTCTAGGAGAAGAAAGGTGAGTGGAATGCACACGTCATTCTGTGAGTGGAATGCTCACATTTTTCTGTAAGTGGAATTCTGTGAGTGGAATGCACACGTCACAAAGCATCTCCTGAGAAAGCTTCTCTCCAGTTTCTATCTGAAGATGTTTCCTTTCTCACTGTAAACCTCAAAGCACTCTTGAATATCCCTTCACAGACTAAACAAAAACAGTGTTGTCATACTGCTCAATGAAAAGAGAAGCTTAACTGTGTGAGTGGAATTCACCTGACACAGAGCAGTTTCACAGAAAGCTTCCCGCTGGTTTCTCTGTGAGGTTACTTCTTTTTCAGGATACTTTAAAGAGCGTTTCCAAATGTCCTTTCTCAGATTCCACAGAAACAGGGATTCCAAACTGTTCAATTTAAAGAATGATTTAACTCTATGAGATGAGCACAAATTTAACAAAAGAATTGTGCAGATAGCTTCTCTCAAATATTCGATGGAAGACATTTCCTTCCTCGACATGGGCATCTGGTTGCATTTACTATACTTTCACATAAATCTGAAAGACAGTCTTTCAAACTGGAAAATGTAGAGTAAGCTTTAACCCTGTGTAAAAATGGACATGTCAGAGAGCAGTTACTTCGAGTGCTTCTTTCTGTTTTTTATTGGACATTTCAATTTTGCCATAGTCTTCAATGTGCTTCGTATATCTCTCTTTTGGTTTTCCAGGAACAGTGTTCAAATTGTGCCTTATGGGAAGAAAATTATAACTCCCAGAGTGGAATGCACACGTCACCAAGCATTTTCTCAGAAAGCTTCTCTCCCGTTTTCATCTGACTATATTTTCTATTTCACTATAGTCCCAAATGTGATCCCAAATATCCCTTCGCAGATGTGTCCATGAGGGAGTTTCCAAGCTGTGTACTGCAAAGTAAGCTTCATCTATATGGGATGAATAAACATAGCAAAAAGCAGATTCACACAAAGCTTCTTTCCAGTTTTTATCTGAAGAGATTTCCTTTTTCACCACAGTCCCTAATGTGATTCCGAAGTTCCCTTCCTGGATCCGTCCATGACAGTTTCCAAGTTGTGTAATGTAAAGAAAGCTTTATCTATGCAAGATGATTACACGTATCAAAGAGTAGTTTCCCAGAAAGCTTCTTTCCAGTTTTTCTCTGAGGCTATTTCTTTTTTCTCCCTCGGCATCAACATGGTCCCAAATATCACTTGGTACCTGTTATTCCAAATGGGTTTCCCCAACGCTGTATAAGAAGAGAGGTATAACATTCTGACTGGAATGCACATGAGACAAAGCAGTTCCTCGGAAAGCTTCTCTTCAGTTTCGGTCTGAACATATTTCCATTTTCACTGTAAGCCTCAAAGTGCTCATGAATATCGCATCACAGGCAAAACATACCAGGGTTTTAAAACTGCTCAATGAAAATAGAGGCTTAACTGAGTTAGGGGAATTAAGATGACACAGAGCAGATTCACAGAAAGCTACCTTTTGGATTTTACCTGAGGATACTTCTTTCTCCGTATTCTAAGTATCATTCCCAAAGATCCTTCCTCAGATTTCACAAAAACAGTGATTTCAAGCTGTTCAATGCAAAGAATGGTTTAACTCTGAGACAAAAACACACATCGCAAAGCCGTTCCTCATGAAGTTTCTCTATGCTTTATCTATGCGAGATGATTACACATATCAAAGAGTAGTTTCCTAGAAAGCTTCTTTCCAGTTTTTCTCTGAAGCTATTTCTCTTTTCACCATCAACATCAACATGCTCCCGAATATCACTTGGTACCTGTTCCTCAAAAAAAGTTTCCCCGACGCTGTATGAGAAGAGAGGTATAACACTCTGACTGGAATGCACATGAGACAAAGCAGTTCCTTGGAAAGCTTCTCTTCAGTTTTCCTCTGAATATATTTCCTTTTTCACCTTAAGCCTCAAAAGGCTCCAGAATATCCCGTCACACACTAAGCATACACAGGATTAGAAAACTGCTCAATGAAAAGAGAGGCTTAACTGAGTGAGAGCCTTTAAGACGACACAGAGCAGTTTTCCAGAAAGCTTCCTTCTGGATTTTACATGAGGATATTTCTTTCTCCATGTTCCAAGTATCGTTCCCAAATGTCCTTCCTCAGATTCCACAAAATAGTGATTTCAAGCTGTTCAATCCAAAGAACAGTTTAACTCTCTGAGACAAATGCACACATCGCAAAGCAGTTGGTCAGAAAATTTCTCTGCAGGTTTCATCGGAAGACATTTCCTTGCTCACCACTAACCTCTGGGCATCACTAAATATCCCTTCACAGATGCTTCAAAGACAGGGTTTCGAAACTGGAAATCATGCAGGAAGCATTAACTCTGTGAAGTGAATGCACATATCAGAGAGCAGATTCTTGGAATGCTTTTTCCTGGATTTTATTTCAGTATATTTCACTATTCCCCATAGTCCTCAATGCGCTCTAAAATATCACATTTTGGTTTCACAGAAACAGTGTTTAAACACTGCCTTGTGAGAAAAGAGGTATAGCTCCCTTAGTGGAATGCATACATCACAAAGTCGTTTCTCAGAAAGTTTCTCTCCACTTTTTATTTGAAGATATCTCCTATTTCACTGTTGGCCTGGATTTGCTCCCGAATATCCCTTCACGTATCCGTGCATGACAGCATTTCCAAGCTGCGTAATATAAGAAAAGTTTTAACTGTGTCAGATAAATAAACATATCTAACACAAAGCAGTTTCACGGAAATCTACTATCCAGCTTTGTCTAAGGATATTTCCTTTTTCACCATAGCCATCCCTATACGCCCGAATGTCTCTTGGTAGCCTTTTTCTCCAAAAGGGATTCCAGAATCCTCCAGGAGAAGAAAGGTGAGTGGAATGCACACGTCATTCTTTGAGTGGAATGCACACGCCATTCTGTGAGTGGAATTCTGTGAAAGCTTCTCTCCAGTTTCTATCTGAAGACGTTTACTTTCTCACCGTAAGCTTTAAAACACTCCTGAATATCCCTTCACAGAGGAAACAAAAACAGTGTTATGATCCTGCTCAATGAAAAGAGAAGCTTAACTGTGTGAGCGGAATTCACGTGGCACAGAGCAGTTTCACAGAAAGCTTCATTCTGGTTTCTCTCTGAGGTTATTTCTTTTTCAGGATATTCTAAAGAGCGTTTTCAAATGTCCTTTCTCAGATTCCACAGAAACAGTGATAGCAAACTACTCAATCCAAAGAATGATTTAACTCTATGAGATGTGCACAAACTTCACAAAAGAGTTGCACAGAAAGATTCTCTCAAATATTCGATGGAAAACATTTCTTTGCTTGACACAGCTCTCTGGTTGCCACTTACTATCTCTTCGCAGAACCCTCAAAGACCAACTTTCAAACACGTAAATGTAGAATAAGCTTTCACCCTGGGAAAAAATGGACATGCCAGAGAGCATTTTCTTCGAGTGCTTCTTTCTGTTTTTTATTGTACATTTCAATTTTGCCGTAGTCTTCAATTTGCTCCGAATATCACTCTTTTGGTTTTACAGGAACAGTGTTCAAATTGTGCCTTATGAGAAGAAAGTTTTAACTCCCTGTGTGGAATGCATACATCACCAAGCAGTTTCTCAGAAAGCTTCTCTCCGTTTTTATCTGACTATATTTCCTATTTCACTATAGGCCGCAACGTGATCCCAAATATCCCTTCACGGATGCATCCACGAGGGAGTTTGCAAGCTGTGTAATACAAAGAAAGCTTCATCTATGCGAGATGAATAAGCATCGCAAAAAGCAGACTCACAGAAAGCTTCTTTCCCATTTTAATCTGAAGATATTTCGTTTTTAACCACACTTCTCAAAGTGCTCCCGAAGGTCCCTTTGTGGATCGGTCCAAGACAGTTTCCAAGCTGAGTAATGCAGAGAAAGCATTATTTATGTGAGATGATTACACATATCACAGAGTTGTTTATTAGAAAGCTTTTTCCAGTTTTAGTCTGAGGCTATTTCCCTTTTCACCATAGGCATCAACATGATCCTGAATATCACTTGGTATTGTTTCTCCACAAGGGTTTCCCCGACGCTGTATGAGAAGAGAGGTATAACACTGTGAGTGGAATGCACACATCACAAGCAGTTCCTCGGAAAGCTTCTCTCCAGTTTTGGTCTAAACATATTTCCTTTTTCACATTAAGCCTCAAAGTGCTCCTGAATATCCCGTCACAGGCTAAGCATACACAGGGTTAGAAAACTGCTCAATGAATAGAGGGGCTTAACAGAGTGAGAGCCATTAAGATGAAACAGAGCAGTTTCACAGAAAGCTTTCGTCTGCATTTACCTGAGGATATTTCTTTCTCCATGTTCTAAGGATTGTTCCCAAATATACTTCCTCAGATTCCACAAAGCAGTTATTTCAAGCTGTTGAATATAAAGAACTGTTTAATTCTAAGAGACAAATACACACATCGCAAAGCGGTGGTGAGAACGTTTCTCTGCAGGTTTCACCAGAATACATTTCCTTGCTCACCACAAGCCTCTGGGCGTCACTAAATATCCCTTCACAGATCCTTCAAAGACAGAGTTTCGATACTGGGCAACATAGAATAAGCATTAAGTCTGTGAAGTGAATGCACATATCAGAGAGCAGATTCTTGGAATGCTTCTTCTTCGATTTTATTTCAGTGTATTTCACTATTAGTCATAGTCCTCAATGCGCTCCAAAATGTCACTTTTTGGTATCACAGGAACAGTTTTCAAACACTGCCTTGTGAGAAAAGAGGTATAATTCCATGAGTGGAATGCATGCATCACAAAGTCGTTTGTCAGAAAGCTTCTATCCACTTTTTATCTGAAGATATCTCCTCTTTCACCATAGGCCTGAACGTGCTTCTGAATATCCCTTCGCAGATCCATGCATGATGGAGTTTCCAAATTGAGTAATAGAAGAAAAGTTTTAACTATGTGAGATGAATAAATACATCTAAAACAAAGCAGTTTCACAGAAATCTTCTTTCCAGTTTTTGTCTGAGGATATTTCCTTTTTCACCATAGCCATCCCTATACTCCCGAATGTCTCTTGGTGCTTTTTCTCCAATAAAGATTCTGGAATCATCTGGGAGATGAGATGTGAGAGAAATGCACACGTCATTCTGTGAGTGGAATGCACACGTCATTCTGTGAGTGGAATCCTGTGAATGGAATGCACACGTCACAAAACAGCTCCTCAGAAATCTTCTCTCCAGTATCCATTTGAATATGTTTCCTTTGTCATCATAAGCCTGAGAGCACTCCAGAATATCCCTTCACAGACGAAACAAAAACAGTGTTATGATCCTGCTCAATGAATAGGGAAGCTTAGCTGTGTGAGCGGAATTCACGTGACACAGAGCAGTTTCACAGAATGCTTCCTTCTGGTTTCTCTCTGAGGTTATTTCTTTTTCAAAATATTCTAAAGAGCATTTCCAAATGTGCTTTCTCAGATTCCATAGAAACAGTGATTTCAAACTACTCAATCCCAAAGAATGATTTAACTCTATGAGATGAGTACAAATTTCACAAAAGAGTGGTGCAGAAAACTTCTCTCAAGTATTCGATGAAAGACATTTCCTTGCTCGACACAGACCTCTGGTTGCCACTTACTATCCCTTCGCAGAACCCTCAAAGACTGACTTTCAAACTGGGAAATGTAGAGGAAGCTTTAACCCTGTGAAAAGATTTGACAAGTCAGAGAGCAGTTTCTTCGACTGCTTCTTTCTGTTTTTTAATGGACGACATTTCACTTTTTGCCATAGTCTTCAATGTGCTCCAAATATCACTCCTTTTGTTTTACAGGAACAGTGTTCAAACTGTGCCTTATGAGAAGAAAGTTATAACTCCCTGAGTGGAATGTTCACGTCACCAAGGAGTTTCTCAGAAAGATCCTCTCCTCTTTTTATCAGACTATATTTGCTGTTTCACCATAGGCCCGAATATGATCCCAAATATCCCTTCGCAGATCCATCCACGAGGGAGTTTCCAAGCTGAGTTATGTAAAGAAAGCTTCATCTATGTGAGATGAATAAACATAGCAAAAAGCAGATTCACAGAACGCTGCTATCCAGTTTATATCTGAAGATATTTCCTTTTTCACCATAGTCCTGAATGTGGTTTGTAAGGTCCCTTCGTAGTTCTGTCTATGACAGTTTCCAATCTGGGTAATGTAAAAAAAGCTTTATCTATGTGAGATGATTACACATATCACAGATTCGTTTCCTAAAAAGCTTCTTTCCAGTTTTTGTCTGAGGCTATTTCCCTTTTCACCGTCGGCATCAACATGCTCCTGAATATCACTTGGTACCTGTTTTTCCAAAAGGGTTTCCCCGACGCTGTATGAGAAGAGAGGTATAACATTGTGAGAGGAATGCACACGTCATAAAGCAGCTCCTTGGAAAGCTTTTCTCCAGTTTCGGTCTGAACATATTTCCTTTTTCACCGTAAGCATCGAAGTGCCCCTGAATATCCCATCACACACTAAAAATATACAGGGTTACAAAACTGCTCAATGCTCAATGAAAAGAGAGGCTTAACTGAGTGAGAGGAATTAAGTCGACACACAGTAGTTTCACAGAAAGCTTCCTTCTGGATTTTACCTGAGGATATTTCTTTCTCCATATTCTAAAATCGTTCCCAAATGTCCTTCCTCAGATTCCACAAAAATAGTGATTTCAAGCTGCTCAATCCAAAGAATGCTTTAACTCTATGAGACGAATACACACATTGCAGAGCAGTTGCTCAGAAAGTTTTCCGGCAGGTTTCATCGGAAGACATTTCCTTGATCACTACAAGCCTCCGGGAGTCACTAAATATTCCTTCACAGATTCTTCAAAGACAGAGTTTCAAAACTGGGCAACATAGAGTAAGCATTAATTCTGTGAAGTGACTGCACATATCAGAGAGCAGATTCTTGGAATGCTTCTTCCTCGACTTTCTTTCAGTACATTTCACTATTCACCATAGTACAAAATGTGCTCCGAATATCACTTATTCGGTTTCACAGGAACAGTGTTCAAACACTGCCTTGTGAGAAAAGTAGTATACCTCCCTGAGTGGAATGCATACATCACAAAGTAATTTCTCAGAAAGCTTCTATCCAGTTTTATCTGAAGATATCTCCTCTTTCACTGTAGTCCTGAATGTGCTCTGGAATGTCCCTCGTGGATCTGTGCATGATGGAGTTTCCAAACTGTGTAATATAAGAAAAGTTGTAACTATGCGAGATGAATAAATATTTCTAACACAAATCAGTTTCACAGAAATCTTCTTTCCAGTTTTTGTCTGAGGATATTTACTTTTTCACCATAGCCCTCCCTATACACCCGAATGTCTCTTGGTAGCTCTTTCTCCAAAAGGGATTCTGGAATCCTCTAGGAAAAGGAAGGCATAGTTCTGTGAGTGGTATACTCACGTCACAAAACAGCTCCTCAGAAAGCTTCTCTCCAGTTCCTATCTGAACACGTTTCCTTTCTCACCATAAGCCTCAAAGCACTCCTGTATATTCCTTCACAGACTAAACAAAAACAGTGTTATAGTACTGCTCAATGAAAAGAGAAGCTTAACTGTGTGAGTGGAATTCATCTGACACAAAGCAGTTTCACAGAAAGCTTCCTTCTGATTTCTCTCTGAGGTTATTTCTTTTCAGGATATTATAAAGAGCGTTTCCAAATGTCCTTTCTCAGATTCCACAGAAACAGTGATTTCAAACTGCTCAATTAAAGAATAATTTACCTCCATAAGATGAGTGCAAACATCACAAAACAGTTGTGCTGAAAGCTTCTCTCCAATTGTCGATGGAAGATATTTCCTCTCTCAACACTGGCCTCCAGTTACCACTTATTATCCCTTGGCAGAACCCTCAAAGACCGAATTTCAAACTGGGAAATGTAGAGTAAGCTTCAACCCTGTGAAAAGAATGGACACGTCAGAGAGAAGTTTCTTCGAGTGCTTCTTTCAGTTTTTTATTGGATGACATTTCACTTTTTGCCACAGTCTTCAATGTGCTCCGAATATCACTCTTTTGGTTTCACATGAACCGTGTTCCAACTGTGCCTTATTAGAAGAAAGTCGTAACACACTGAGTGGAATGCACACATTACCAAGCAGTTTCTCAGAAAGCTTCACTCCAGTTTTTATCTGACTATATTTCCTATTTCACCATAGGCCCGAATGTGGTCCCAAATATCCTATCATGGATCCTTCCACAAGGGAGTTTCCAAGCTGCGTCATGAATGCAAGCTTCCTCTATGTGAGGTGAATAATCATAGCAAAATCAAATTCACAGAAAGCTTCCTTCCAGTTTTTATCTGACGATATTTCCTTTTTCACCATAGACCTGAATGTCCTCCCGAATGTCCCTTCATGTATCCATCATGACAGTTTACAAGCTGTATAACGTAAAGAAAGCTTTATCTATGTGAGATACTTACACATATCACAGAGTAGATTCCTAGAAAGATTCCTTCCAGTTTTTATCTGAGGCTATTTCCCTTTTCACCATTGGCATCAACATCCTCCCGAATATCACTTGGTAACAGTTTCTTCAAAAGGGTTTCCCCGACGCTGTATGAGGAGAGAGGTAAAACACTGTGAGTGGAATGCACACGTCACAAAGCAGTTCCCCGGAAAGCTTCTGTCCACTTTATGTCTGAACATATTTCCTTTTACACCATTAGCCTCAAGGTGTTCTCGAATACCCCATCATACGTTAAACATACACAGGGTTAGAAAACTGCTCAATGGAAAAGGAGGCTTAACTGAGGGAGAGGAATTAAGACGACACAGAGCAGTTTCACAAAAAGCTTCCTTCTGGATTTTACCTGAGGATATTTCTTTCTCCATATTCTAAGGATCGTTCCCCATTGTCCATTTTCAGATACCAAAAAAACAGTCATTTCAAGCTGCTCAATCCAAAGAATGCTTTAACACTATGTAACGAATACACACACACAAAGCAGTTGCTCAGAAATTTTCTCCACATGTTTCATTGGAAGACATTTCCTTGCTCACCACAAGCCTCCAGGCGTCACTAAGTATCCCTTCACAGGTACTTCAAAGACAGAGTTTTGAAACTGCACAACATAGAGTAAGCATTAGCTTTGTGAATTGAAGGCACATATCAGAGAGCAGATTCTTGGAATGCTTCTTCCTCGATTTTATTTCAGTATATTTCACTATTAGCTTTAGTCCTCAATGCGCTCCGAAAAATCACTTTTTCGGTTTCACAGGAATAGTGTTCAAACACTGCCTTGTGAGAAAAGAGGTAAAGCTCAATGAGTGGAATGCATACATCACAAAGTAGTTTCTCAGAAAGCTTCTATCCAGTTTTGATCTGAAGATATCTTCTCTTTCAACATAGGCCTGAATGTGCTCCCGAATATCCCTTCGTGGATCCGTGCATGACAGAGTTTCCAAACTGCGTAATATAAGAAAAGATTTAAGTATACTAGATGAGTCAATATACCTAACACAAAGAAGTTTCACAGAAATCTTCTTTCCAGTTTTTGTCTGAGGATATTCCCTTTTTCACCATAGCCGTCCCTGTACTCCCAAAGGTCTCTTGGTAGCTTTTTCTCCATAAGAGATTCCGCAATCCTCTAGGAGAAGAAAGGTATATTTTCGTGAGTGGAATGCATACACCAGAAAGCTGCCCCTCAGAAACTTCTCTCCAGTTTCTTTCTGAAGAAGTTTCCTTTCTCACCATGAGTCACAAAATGCTCCTGAATATCCCTTTGCAGACTAAACAAACAGTGTTATGATACTGCTCAATGAAAGGAGAAGCTTAAATGTGTCAACGGAATTCACGTGACACAGGGCAGTTCCACAGAAAGATTCCTTCTGCTTTCTCTCTGAGGTCATTACTTTTTCAGCATATTCTAAAGTGCGTTTCCAAATGTCCTTTCTCAGATTCCACAGAAACAGTGATTTCAAACTGCTCAATCCAAAGGATGATTTAACTCTCTGAGACGAATACAAACATCTCAAAAGTGTAAGTGTTGTGCTAAAAGCTTCTCTCCAATTTTTGATGGAAGACTTTTCCTTGCTCGACACAGACCTCTGGTTGCCACTTACTATCCCTGCGGAGAACCCTCAAAGACCGACTTTCAAACTGGGAAATGTAGAGTAAGCTTTAACCCTGTTAAAAGAATGGACGTGTCAGAGAGCAGTTTCTTTGAGTGCTTCTTTCTGTTTTTTATTGGATGACATTTCACTTCTTGCCATAATTTTCAATGTGCTCCGAATATCACTCTTTCGGTTACAGGAACAGTGATCAAACTGTGCCTTATGAGAAGAAAATTATAACTCAATGCATATTCACATACTCTCTCAGTATGTGCATTCACTTCACAGAATTCATGTTTACTCTATGTTGACCAGTTTTGAAACTATGCCTTTGAAGAATCTGTGAAGGGATGTTTAGTGATGCCCAGAGGCTTGTGGTGATCAAGGAAAGGTCTTCTGATGAAACCTTCAGTTTCCAATTAAAACTTTGATGGAAGCTTTGTGAGAAACTTCTTTGTGATATATGAATTCATCTCACAGACTTACAACATAGACCTCATGAAACAGTTTGCTAACACCGTTGTCATGGAATCTGCAAAGTGATAGTTGGGATCGCATTGAGGCCTATGGTGAAAAAGGAAATATCCTCAGATAAGAACTAGAATGAAGATTTATGAGAATTGCATTCTGATGTGTGAATTCATAAAGCAGAGTTTCACCTTTTCCATCCAGTAGCAGTTTGCTAACACTGTTTTCGTGGATTCTGCAAAGTGATATTTGGGAGCTCATTGAGAGGTATGGTGAAAAAGGAAATATTATCTGATAAAAGCTGGAAAGAAGCGTTCAGGGAAACTGCATTGCGATGTGTGAATGCAACTCACACAGTTACACTTTTTTCTTCAGAGATCAGATAGCTAACACAGTTTTCTTGAAATCTGCATTGGGACAGTTCTTAGTGCAATGAAGCTTATGGTGAAAAAGGGAAATAGCCTCAGATAAAAACTAGAAAGAAGCTTTCTCAGAAACTTCTTTGTGATGTGTGAATACATCTCACAGAGTTACACTTACGTGTTTCATGGAGCAGTCGAATAAGACTGCCTTTGAGGAATCTGAGAAGGGCTATATTGGATCGCATTGAGGCCTATGCTGATAGAGGAAATATCCTCAATTAAAACCTTGATAGAAGCTTTGTGAGAAACTTCTTAGTGATATGTGCATTCATCACACAGAGTTACAACCTAGACCTCATGAAGCAGTTTGCTAACACCGTTGTCATGGAATCTGCAAAGTGATAGTTGGGAGCGCATTGAGGCCTCTGGTGAAAAAGGAAATATCCTCAGATAAAAAGTGGAAAGAAGCACTCTGAGAAACTGCATTGTGACATGTGAATGCAACTCACAGAGTTACACTTTCCTTTCCATGGATCCGTTTGCTAACAGTGTTTCCTTGAAATCTACATGGGGATATTTCTTAGCACAATGAAGCTTACAGTGACAAAGGAAATAGGCTCAAATAAAAAAATAGAAAGGAGCTTTGTGAGAAACTTCTTTGTGATATGTGAATTCATCTCACAGAGTTACAATCTAGTGTTCATGAAGCAGTTTGATAACACTGATTTTGTGGAATCTGCAAAGTGATATTTGGGAGTGCATTGAGACCTATGGTGAACAAGGAAATATCCTCAGATAATAACTGGAAAGAATTTTTCTGAGAAACTGCTTTCTGATGTGTGAATTCATCACGCAGAGTTTCACCTTTCCCTTCTGGTAGCAGTTTGCTAACACTGTTTTCGTGGATTCTGCAAAGTGATATTTGAGAGCTCATTTAGGGCTATGGTGAAAAAGGAAATATCCTCTGATAAAACTGGAAAGAAGTGTTCAAAGAAACTGCATTGTGATGTGTGAATGCAGTTCATACAGTTACCCTTTTCTCTTCAGGGATCAGTTTGCTAAGACAGTTTTCTTGAAATCTGCAGTGGGACAGTTCTTAGTGCAATGAAGCTTAAGGTGACAAAGGAAATATCCTCAGATAAAAACTAGAAAGAAGCTTTCTCAGAAACTTCTTTGTGATGTGTGAATATGTCTCACAGAGTTACACTTATGTTTCATGGAACAGTTGAATAGACTGCCTTTGAGGAACCTGAGAAGGGCGACATTGGATTGCATTGAGGCCTATGCTGATAGAGGAAATATCCTCGATTTAAACCTTTATAGAAGACTTGTGAGAAACTTCTTTATGATATGTGAATTCATCTCACAGCATTACAACCTAGACCTCATGAACCAGTTTGCTAACACCGTTGTCATGGAATCTGCAATGTGATATTTGGGAGTGCATTGAGGCCAATGTAGAAAAAGGAAATATCCTCAGGTAAAAACAGGAAAGAAATGTTCTGAGAAACTGCACTGTGACAGGTGAATGCAACTCTCAAGGTTACCCTTTCCTTTCCATGGATTCGCTTGCAAACAGTGTTTTCTTGAAATCTACTTAGTGATATTTGTTGGTGCATTGAAGCTTACGGTGACAAAAGAAATATCCTCAAATAAAAACCAGAAAGGAGTTTTCTGAGAAACCTATTGGTGATATGTGAATTCAACTCACAGAGTTACAACTTCCTCTTCAAGAGGCAGTTTGCTAACCCTGTTGTCATGGAATCTGCAAAGTGATATTTGGGAGTGCATCGAGGCCTATGGTGAAAAAGGAAATATCCTCAGATAATAACTAGAAAGAAGCTTTCTGAGAAATTACTTTCAGATGTATGAATTCATCACGCAGAGTTTCACCTTTCCCTTCTGGTAGCAGTTTGCTAACACTGTTTTCGTGAATTCTGCAAAGTGATATTTGGGAGCTCATTGAGGGTTATGGTGAAAAAGGAAATATTCTCTGATAAAAACTGGAAAGAAGCATTCAGAGAAACTGCATTGCAATGTGTGAGTGCAACTCACACAGTTACACTTTTATCTTCAGGGATCAGTTTGCTAACACAGTTTTCTTGAAATCTGCAATAAGACACTTCTTAGCGCAATGAAGCTTATGTTGAGAAAGGAAATATCCTCAGAAAAAAACTGAAAAGATGGTTTCTCAGAAACTTCTTTGTGATGTGTGAATACATCTCACAGAGTTACACTTATGTTTCATGGAGCAGTCGAATAAGACTGCCTTTGAGGAACCTGAGAAGGGTAACTTAAATCGCATTGAGGCCTACACTGATAGAGGAAATATCCTCAATTAAAACATTGATAGAAGGTTTGTGAGAAACTTCTTTGTGGCATGTGAATTCATCTCTCAGAGTTACAACCTAGACCTCATGAAGCAGTTTGCTAACACCGTTGTCGTAGAATCTGCAAAGTGATATTTGGGAACGCATTAAGGCCTATGGTGAAAAAGGAAATATGCTCAGATAAAAAATTGGAAAAAAGTGTTCTGAGAAACTGCACTGTGACAGATGAATGCAACTCACAGGGTTACACTTTCCTTTGCATGGATCCGTTTGCTAACAGTGTTTTCTTGAAATCTACATCGGGATATTTCTTAGCACAATGAAGCTTACGGTGACAAAGGAAATATCCTCAAATAAAAACTAGACAGGGGCTTTCTGAGAAACCTAGTTGAGATATGTGAATTCATCTCACAGAGGTACAACCTAGTCGTCATGAGGCAGATGGCTAACACTGTTGTGGTGGAATCTGCAAAGTGATATGTTGGAGCGCATTGAGGCCCTTGGTGAAAAAGGAAATATCCTCATATGAGAACTAGAAAGATTTCTGAGAAATTGCTTTATGATATGTGCATTCATCACGCAGAGTTTCACCTTTCCCTTCTAGTAGCAGTTTGCTAACACTGTTTTCATGGATTTTGCAAAGTGATATTTGGGAGCTCATTGAGGGCTATGGTGAAAAAGAAAATATCCTCAGATAAAAACTGGAAAGAAGCATTCAGAGAAACTGCATTGCAATGTGTGAATGCAACTCACATAGTTATCCTTTTCTCTTTAAGGATCAGTTTGCTAACACAGTTTTCTTGAAATCTGCAATGAGATACTTCTTCACGCTATGCAGCTTACAGTGAGAAAGGAACTATCCTCTGATAAAGATGTGAAAGAAGCTTTCTGAGAAATTGCTTCCTGATAGGTGACATCTTCTCACAGAGTTGCATCACTATTTCATGCAGCCGTTTGCTAGTATCTCTTTTGTAGATTTTGAGAAATGATATTTCAGATGGGTTTGAAGAGTAGAAGGACAAAGGAAATATCCTCCAAGAAAAAGGGGAACGAAGCTTCCTGAGAAACTGCTTTGTGATGTGTGAATTCATTTCCCAGTGTTACACCACTCTTTCATGGAGGAGTTTCCTAGCAGTGATTTTGTGGAATCTCAGAAGTGATATCTTGGATATTGTTGAATCCCATGGTGAGTAATGAAATATCCTCAGACAATTCTGCAGGGAAGCCCTCTCAGAAACTTCTTGGCTGTGGGTGAGTTCAGCTCACAGTGTTGCTTCATCATTTTCATTGAGAAGCTTGCTAACAGTGTTTTTGCAGAATCTGCAGTAAGACACACAGTGGCTCTCCGAGACCACAAGTAACCTCAGCTCAATAAAGAAAGATGCTTTCTGAGAAACTGCTTTGTGCTGTGTGAATTCAACTCACTGAGATACACTGGTATTTCGTGGATTCGTCAGCCAGTCCTGTTTTTGTGGAATCTGAGAACTGATATTTCGGATCCCAGTGAAGGCTATAGGGCCAAAAGAAATATCCTCCGATAAAAATGGGAAAGAAGCTTTCTGAGAAACTTCTTTGTGATCTGTGAATTCATCTCACAGAGTTACACATTTCTCCTCATGAAGCCATTCGCTAAGACTGTTCTCGTGGTATTGGACAAGTGATATTTGGGTGCGCATGGAGGGCTATGGTGAAAAAGGAAATATCACCAGATAAAAACTGGAAAGAAGCGTTCTGAGAAACTGCATTGTGACATGTGAATGCAACTCACAGAGTTACACTTTCCTTTCCATGGATCCGTTTGTTGACAGTGTTTTCTTGAAATCTACATTGGGATATTCCTTAGCACAATGAAGCTTATGGTGACAAAGGAAATGCCCTCAAATTAAAACTAGAAAGGAGCTTTGTGAGAAACCCATTTGTAATATGTGAATTCATCTCAAAGAGTTACAACCTAGTATTCATGAGGCAGTTTGCTAACCCTGTTGTTGTGGAATCTGTAAAGTGATATTTGGGAGCACATCGAGGCCTATGGTGAAAAAGGAAATATCCTCAGATAATAACTAGAAAGAAGCTTTCTGAGAAATTGCTTTTTGATGTGTGAATTCATCACGCAGAGAGTTTCACCTTTCCCTTCTGTTGGCAGTTTGCGAACACTGTTTTGGTGGATTCTGCAAAGTGATATTTGGGAGCTCATTGAGGCCTATGGTGAAAAAGGAAATATCCTCTGATAAAAACTGGAAAGAAGCATTCAGAGAAACGACATTGCGATGTGTGAATGCAACTCACACAGTTACCCTTTTCTCTGGAGGGATCAGTTTGCTAGCACAGTTTTCTTGAGATCTACATTAAGACAGTTCTTAGCACAATGAAGCTTATGATGACAAAGGAAATGTACTCAGATAAAAACCGGAAAGAAGCTTTCTCAGAAACCTCTTTTTGATGTGTGAATGCATCTCACAGAGTTACAAATCCGTGTCATGGAGCAGTCGAATAAGACTGCCTTTGAGGAACCTGAGAAGGGCTACCTTAAATCGCATGGAGGCCTACGCTGTTAGAGGAAATATCCTCAATTAAAACATTGATAGAAGGTTTGTGAGAAACTTCTTTGTGATATGTGAATTCATCTCACAGACTTACAATCTAGACCTCATGAAGCAGTGTGCTAACACCGTTGTCGTGGAATCTGCAAAGTGATATTTGGGAATGCATTGAGGCCTATGGTGAAAAGGGAAACATCCTCAGATAAAAAATTGGAAAGAAATGTTCTGAGAAACTGCATTGTTACAGGTGAATGCAACTCACAGAGTTACATTTTCCATTCCTTGGATCCGTTTGCTAATAGTGTTTTCTTGAAATCTACATTGGGATATTTCTTAGCACAATGAAGCTTACAGTGACAAAGGAAATATCCTCAAATATAAACTAGAAAGGAGCTTTGTAGGAAACCTATTAGGGATATGTGAATTCACTTCACAGAGTTACAACCTAGTCTTCATGAGGAAGTTCACTAACATTGTTGTCATGGAATCTGCAAAGTGATATTTGGGAGCACATTGAGGTCTGCGGTGAAAATGGAAATGTCCTCAGATAATAACTAGAAAGAAGTTTTCTGAGAAATTGATTTCTGATGTGTGAATTCATCACACAGAATTTCAACTTTCCCTTCTAGTGTCAGTTTGCTAACACTCTCTTCGTGGATTCTGCAAACTGATATTTGGGAGCTCATTGAGGGCTATGGTGAAAAGAAAATATCCTCTGATAAAAACTGGAAAGAAGCCTTCAGAGAAACTGCGTTGCAATGTGTGAATACAAATCACACAGTTACACTTTTCTTTTCAGGGATCAGTTTGCTAACACAGTTGTCTTGAAATCTGCATTGGGACAGTTCTTAGTGCAATGAAGCTTAAGGTGACTTAGGAAATATCCTCAGATAAAAAGTAGGAAGAAGCTTTCTCAGAAACTTCTTTGTGATATGTGAATACATCTCACAGACACTTATGTTTCGTGGAGCAGTCGAATAAGACTGCCTTCGAGGAACCTGAGAAGGGCTACATTGGATCACATTTAGGACTATGCTGATAGAGGAAATATCCTCAATTAAAACCTTGATAGAAGCTTTGTGAGAAACTTCTTTGTGATATGTGAATTCATCTCGCATTGTTACAACCTAGACCTCATGAAACAGTCTGCTAACACCGTTGTCGTGGAATCTCTCAAGTGATATTTGGGAGCACATTGAGTCCTGTGGTGAAAAAGGAAATATCCTCAGATAAAACCTGGAAAGAAGCATTCAGAGAAACTGCATTGTGATGTGTGAATGCTACTCACACAGTTACACTTTTCTCTTCAGGGATCAGTTTGTTAACACAGTTTTCTTGAAATCTGCCATGGGACAATTCTTAGCGCAATGAAGCTTATGGGGCAAAGGAAATATCCTCAGTTAAAAACTAGAAAGAAGCTTTCTCAGAAACTTCTTTGAGATGTGTGAATACATCTCACAGAGGTACACTTACGTTTCATGAATCAGTAGAATAAGACTACCTTTGAGGAACCTGAGAAGGGCTACATTGGGTCACATTGAGGACTACGCTGATAGAGGAAATATTCAATTAAAACCTTGATAGAAGCTTTGTGAGAAACTTCTTTGTGATATGTGAATTCATCTCACAGTTACAACCTGGACCTCATGAAGCAGTTTGCTATCACCGTTGTCGTGGAATCTGCAAAGTGATATTTGGGATCGCAATGAGGTCTGTGGTGAAAAAAAGGAAATATCCTCAGATAAAAACGGGAAAGAAGCGTTCTGAGAAACTGCACTGTGACGTGTGAATGCAACTCACAGATTTACACTTTTCTTTCCATGGATTCGTTTGCTAACAGTGTTTTCTTGAAATCTGCATTGGGATATTTCTTAGCACAAT
This sequence comes from Piliocolobus tephrosceles, assembly GCF_002776525.5. Classification (NCBI taxonomy): domain Eukaryota; kingdom Metazoa; phylum Chordata; class Mammalia; order Primates; family Cercopithecidae; genus Piliocolobus; species Piliocolobus tephrosceles. The sequence continues at coordinate 43,548,568 of NC_045440.1, forward strand.
GAAGCTTACAGTGACAAAGGAATTATCCTCAAGTATAAACTAGAAAGGAGCTTTCTGAGAAACTTAGTTGTGATATGTGAATTAATCTCACAGAGTTACAACCTAGTCTTCATGAGGCAGTTTGCTAACACTGTTGTTGTGGAATGTGCAAAGTGATATTTGGGAGCACATTGAGGCCTATGGTGAAAAAGGAAATATCCTCAGATAATAACTAGAAAGAAGCTTTCTGAGAAAATGCTTTCTGATGTGTGAATTCATCACCAAAGTTTCACCTTTCCCTTCTAGTAGCAGTTTGTTAACACTGTTTTGGTGGATTCTGCAAAGTGATATTTGGGAGCTCATTGAGGGCTATGGTGAAAAAGGAAATATCCTCTGATAAAAACTGGAAAGAGGCTTTCAGGGAAACTGCACTGCGATGTGTGAATGCACATCACACAGTTAACCTTTTCTCTTCAGGGATCAGTTTGCTAACACAGTTTTCTTGAAATCTGCAATGAGATACTTCTTATCACTATGCTGCTTACAGTGAGAAAGGTAATATCCTCAGATAAAAACGTGAAAGAAGCTTTCTGAGAAATTGCTTCCTGATATGTGACTTCATATCACAGAGTTACACCACTATTTCATGCAGCCGTTTGCTAGTAGCTTTTTTGTGGATTCTGAGAAATGATATTTCAGATGGGTTTGAAGAGTAGAAGGACAAAAGAAATATCCTCCGAGAAAAACCGGAATAAAATTATCTGAGAAACTGGTTTGTGATGTGTGAATTCATTTCACAGTGTTACACCACTCTTTCATGGAGGAGTTTGCTAGCAGTGGTTTTGTGGAATTTCAGAAGTGATATGTAGGATATCGTTGAATCCCATGGAGAATAATGAAATATCCTAAGACAAATCTGCAGAGAAGTCCTCTCAGAAACCTCTTGATTGTGGGTGAGTTCAGCCCACGGAGTTACACCATCCTTTTCTCTGAGAAGCTTGCTAACAGTGTTTTCGCAGAATCTCAAATAAGACACACGGTGGCGCTCTGAGACCACAAATAACCACTTGGACTCCGGAAGGGGAACATCACATATAGGGGCCTATCATGGGGAGGGAGGGGGGAGGGATTGCATTGGGAGTTATTCCTGATATAAATGACGAGTTGATGGGTGCTGACAAGTTGATGAGTGCAGCACACCAACATGGCACAAGTATACATATGTAACAAACCTGCACGTTATGCACATGTACCCTAGAACTTAAAGTATAATAATAATAAAAAAACTAACCTCAGCTCAAAAAAGAAAGACGCTTTCAGAGAAACTGCTTTCTGCTCTGTGAATTCAACTCACTGAGATACACCGGTATTTCATGGAGCTGTCGGCTAGCCCTGCTTTTGTGGATCTGAGAACTGATATTTCGGATTCCATTGCAGACTATAGGGCTAAAGGAAATATCCTCGGGTAAAAATGAGAAAGAAACTTTCTGAGAAACTTCTTTGTGATATGTGAATTCATCTCACAGTGTTAGTTACACCTTTCTTTTCATGATGCCATTCGGTAAGACTGTTCTCGTAGAATTGGCAAAGTGATATTCGGGAGCCGATGGAGGCCTATGGTGAAAAAGGAAATATTCTCTGATAAAAACTGGAAAGAAGTGTCCAGGGAAACTGCATTGCGATGTGAGAATGCAACTCATACAGTGACACTTTTCTCTTCAGGATCAGTTTGCTAACAGTTTTCTTGAAATCTGCAGTGGGACAGTTCTTAGTGCAATGAAGCTTATGGTGACAAAGGAAATCTCCTCAGATAAAAACTAGAAAGTGATATTTGGGAGGCTATGGAAGGGTATGGTGAAAAAGGAAATATCCTCAGATAAAAACTGGAAAGAAGCGTTCTGAGAAACTGCATTGTAACATGTGAGTGCAACTCACAGTGTTACAGTCTCCTTTCCATGGATCCATTTGCTAGCAGTATTTTCTTGAAATCTACATTGGGATATTTCTTAGGGCAATGAAGCTTACGGTGACAAAGGAAATATCTTCAAATAAATACTAGTAAGGAGCTTTGTGAGAAATTTATTTGTGTTATGTGAATGTATCTCACAGAGTTACAACCTAGTCTTCAAGAGGTAGTTTGCTAACACTGTTGTCGTGGAATCTGCAAAGTGATATTTGGGAGTGCATAGAGGCCTATGGTGAAAAAGGAAATATCTTCAGATAATAACTAGAAAGAAGCTTTCTGAGAAACAGCTTTCTGATGTGTGAATTCATCATGAAGAATTTCACCCTTCCCTTGTTTTTTTTTTTTTTTTTTTTTGGACGACATTTCACTTTTTGCCATAGTCTTCGATGTGCTCCGAATATCACTCTTTTGGTTTTACAGGAACAGTGTTCAAACTCTGTCTTATGAGAAGAAAGTTACACCCCCTTAGTGGAATGCTCACGTCACCAAGCAGTTTCTCAGAAAGCTTCTTTCCGGTTTTTACCTGACTATATTTCCTATTTCACCATAGGCCCGAAAGTGATCCCACCTATCCCTTCGTGGATCCATCCATCACGGAGTTTCCAAGCTGCGTAATGTAAAGAAAGCTTCATCTATGTGAGATGAATAAACATAGCAAAAAGGAGATTCACAGAAAGCCTCTTTCCAGTTTTTTCTGAAGATATTTCCTTTTTCACCGTAGTCCTGAATGTGCTCCCGAATGTCAATTCGTGGATTTGTCCATAAGAGTTTCCAAGCTGCATAATGTGAAGAAAGCTTTATCAATGCGAGATGATTACACATATCACAGAGTAGTGTCCTAGAAAGCTTCTTTCCAGCTAGTGTTTGAGGCTATTTCCCTTTTCAACATCGGCATCAACATGCTCCTGCATATCACTTGGTACCTGTTTCTCCAAAAGGGTTTCTCTGGCGCTGTATGAGAAGGGAGGTATAATACTGTCAGTTCAATGCACACATCACAAAGCAGTTCCTCGGAAAGCTCCTCTCAAGTTTCGGTCTGAAAACATTCTTTTTCACCATAAGCCTCAAAGAGCTCTCAAATATCCCATCACAAGCTAAACATAGACAGGGTTAGAAAACTGCTCAATGAAAACAGAGACTTCACTGAGTGAGAAGAATGATGGCGACACAGAGCAGTTTCACAGAAAGCTTCCTTCTGGATTTTACCTGAGGATATTTCTTTCCCCATATTCTAAGGATCGGTCCCTAATGTCCTTCCTCAGATGCCACAAAAACAGTGATTTCAAGCTACTCAATCCAAAGAATGGTTTAATTCTTTGAGATGAATGCACACATCGCAAAGCCGTGGCTCAGAATGTTTCTCTGCAGCTTTCATCCAAAGACGTTTGTTGCTCACCTCAAGCTTCCGCGCGTCACTAAATATCTGTTCACAGATTCTTCAAAGACAGAGTTTCAAAGCTGGGCAACAGACAGTAAGCATTAGCTCTGAGAAGTGAAAGCAAATATCAGAGAGCAGATTCTTGGAATGCTTCTTCCTCGATTTTATTTCAGTATATTTTACTATTCGCCGTAGTCCTCAATACGTTCCGAAATATCATTTTTTTTGGTATCACAGAGTTTTGAAACTGGGTAACATAGAGTAAGCATTAACTCTGTGAAGTGAATGCACATATCAGAGAGCAGATTCTTGGACTGCTTCTTCCTCGATTTTATTTCCGTATATTTCACTCTTTGCCATAGTCCTCAATGCGCTCCAAAATATCACTTTTTCGGTTTCACAGGAAGAGTGTTGAAACACTGCCTTGTGAGAAAAGAGGTATAACTCCCTTGGTGGAATGCATACATCACAAAGTCGTTTCTCAGAAAGCTTCTATCCAGTTTTTATCTGAGGATATCTCCTCTTTCACCATAGGCCTGATTGTGCTCCCGAATGTCCCTTTGCGGATCCGAGCGTGATATCAGAAAAGTTTTAACTATGCGAGATGATTAAATATATCTAACACAAAGCAGTTTCTCAAAAATCTTCTTTCCGGTTTTTGCCTGAGGATATTTCCGTTTTCATGAAAGTCCTATTTATACTCCTGAATTTCTCTTGGTAGCTCCTTCTACAAAAGGGATTCCGGAATCCTCTAGGAGAAGAAAGGTATATTTCTGTGAGTGGAATGCACATGTCACAAAGCAACTCCCCAGAAAGCTTCTCTTCAGCTTTGATCTGAAGATGTTTCGTTTCTCACAATCAGCCTCAAAGCGCTCCTGAATATCCCTTTGCAGACTAAACAAAAACACTGTTGTTATACCGCTCAATGAAAAGAGAAGCTTAACTGTGTGAGCGAAATTCACGTGACACAGAGCAGTTTCACAGAAAGCTTCCTTCTGGTTTCTCTCTGAGGATATTTCTTTTTCACGATATTCTAAAGGGCGTTTCCAAATGTCATTTCTCAGATTCCACAGAAACAGGGATTTCAAATTACTCAATCCAAAGCATGATTTAACTCTATTAGATGGGCACAAACTTCACAAAAGTGTTGCCCATAAGGCTTCTCTCCAATTTTCGATGGAAGACATTTTCTTGCTCGACACAGGCCTCCGGTTGCCACTTACTGTCCCTCACAGAACCCTCAAAGACCAACATTCAAACTGGGAAATGTAGAGTAAGCTTTAACCCTATGAAAAGAATGGGCATGTCAGAGAGCAGTTTCTTCGAGTGCTTCTTTCTGTTTTTTATTGGACGACATTTCACTTTTTGCCATAGTCTTCAATGCACTTCGAATATCTCCAGTTTTTATCTGACTATATTTCCTATTTCACCATAGGCCCGAATATGATCCCAAATATCCCTTCACGGATCCATCCAAGAGGGAGTTTCCAAGCTGCATAATGTAAAGAAAGCTTCATCTCTGTGAGATGAATAAACATAGCTTAAAGCAGATTCACAGAAACCTTCTTTGCAGTTTTTATCTGAATAGATTTCCTTTTTCACCACAGTCCTGAATGTGCTCCCGAAGGTCCCTTCCTGGATCCGTCCATGACAGTTTCCAAGTTGCATATCATAAAGGAAACTTTATCTATGTGAGATGATTACACTTATCAAAGAGTAGTTTCCTAGAAAGCTTCTTTCCAGTTTTTCTCTGAGGCTATTTCCCTTTTCACCATCAGCATCAACATACTCCCGAATATCACTTGGTACCTGTTCCTCCAAAAGGGTTTCCCGGATGCTGTATGAGAAGAGAGGTATAACATTCTGAGTGGAATGCACATGAGACAAAGCAGTACCTCGGAAAGCTTCCCTCCAGTTTCAGTCTGAACATATTTCCTTTTTCACCGTAAGCCTCAAAGTGCTCCTGAATATTGCATCACACTCTGAACATACACAGGGTTATAAAATTGTTCAATGAAAGGGAGGCTTAATTGAGTGAGAAGAATTAAGACAACACAGAGCAGTTTCACAGAAAGCTACCTTTTGGATTTTAGCTGAGGATACTTCTTTCTCCATATTCTAGGTATCGTTCCCAAAGATCCTTCCTCAGATTTCAAAAAAACAGTGATTTCAAGCTGTTCAATCCAAAGAATGGTTTAACGCTATGAGATGAGTACACATATCGCAAAGCCGTTGCTCAGAAAGTTTGTCTGCAAGTTTCATCAGCAGACGTTTGCTTGCTCAACAGAAGTCTCCGGGTGTCACGAAATATGCCTTCACAGATTCTTCAAAGACAGAGTTTCTAAACTGAGCAACATAGAATAAGCATTAATACTGTGAAGTGATGCATATATCAGAGAGCAGATTCTTGGAACCCTTTTTCCTCGATTTTATTTCAGTGTTTTTCACTGTTTGCCATAGTCCTCAATGCACTCCGAAATATACCTTTTTGGGATTCACAGGAACAGTGTTCAAACACTGCCTTGTGAGAAAACAGGTGTAACTCCCTGAGTGGAATGCATACATTAAAAAGTTGTTTCTCAGAAAGCTTCTATCCACTTTTTATCTGAAGATATCTCCTCTTTCATCGTAGGCCTGAATGTGCTCCCGAATGTCCCTTAGCAGATCCGTGCATGACGGAGTTTCCAAACTGAGTAATAGAAGAAAAGTTTTAACTATGTGAGATGAATAAATACATATAACACAAAGCAGAGTCACAGAAATCGTCTTTCCAGTTTTTGTATGAGGATATTTCCTTTTTCGCCTTAGCCATTCCTATACTCTCGAATGTCTCTTGGTAGCTTTTTCTCCAAAAGGGATTCCGGAATCCTCTAGGAGAAGAATGGTGAGTGGAATGCGCACGTCTTTCTGGGAGTGGAATGCACACGTCATTCTGTGAGTGGAATTCTGTGAGTGGAATGCACACGTCACAAAGAAGCTCCTCAGAAAGCTTCTCTCCAGTTTCTATATCAAGGCGTTTCCTTTCTCACCATAAGCCTCAAAGCACTCCCGAATATCCCTTCGCAGGCTAAACAAAAACAGTGTTATGATACTGCTCAATGAAAAGAGAAGCTTAACTGTTTCAGTGGAATTCACCTGACACAGAGCAGTTTCACAAAAGCTTCCTTCTGGTTTCTCTCTGAGGTTATTTCCTTTTCAGGATATTCTAAAAAGCGTTTCCAAATAACCTTTCTCAGTTTCCACAGAAACAGTGATTTCAAACTACTCAATCCAAAGAATGATTTAATTCTGTGAGATGAACACAAACTTCACAAAAGTGTTGCGTAGAAAGCTTCTGTCAAATATTCCATGGAAGGCATTTCCTTGCTCGACACAGGCCTCTGGTTGCCACTTACTATCCCTTCACAGAACTCTCAAAGACCGACTTTCTAACTGGGAAATGTAGAGTAAGCTTTAACCCTGTGTAAAAATGGACAGGTCAGAGAGCAGTTTCTTTGAATGCTTCTTTCTGTTTTTTATTGGAGATGTGAATTTTGTCATAGTGTTCAATGTTCTCCAAATATTACTCTTTTGATTTTACAGGAACAGTGTTCAAATGTGCCTTATGAGAAGGAAGTTACAACTCCCTGAGTGGAATGCACACATCACCAAGCAGTTCCTCAAAAAGCTGCTCTCCAGTTTTTATCTGACTATATTTCCTATTTCACCATAGGCCGGGAATGTGATCCCAAATATCCCTTCACGGATCCATCCAAGAGTGAGTTTCCAAGTTGCATAATGTAAAGAAAGCTTCACTTATGTGAGATGAATAAACATAGCAAAAGCAGATTCAAAGAAAACTTCTTCCCAGTTTTTATCTGAATCGATTTCCTTTTTCACCACAGTCCTGAATGTGCTCCCAAAAGTCCCTTCCTGGATACGTCCATGACAGTTTCCAAGTTGTGTAATATAAAGGAAGCTTTATCTATGAGAAAAGATTACACATATCAAGGAGTAGTTTCCTAGAAAGCTTCTTTCCAGTTTTTCTCTGAGGCTATTTCCCTTTTCACCATCTGCATCAACGTGCTCCCGAATATCACTTGGTACCTGTTTTCCAAAACAGTTTCCCCGACACTGTATGAGAAGAGAGGTATAACACTCTGACTGGAATGCACATGAGACAAAGCAGTTCCTTGGAAAGCTTCTCTTCAGTTATCGTCTGAACATATTTCCTTTTTCACCTTAAGCCTCAAAGGGCTCCCCAATATCCCTTCACATGCTAAGCATACACAGGGTTAGAAAACTGCTCAATGAAAAGAGAGGCTTAACTGAGTGAGATCCTCTAAGACGACACAGAGCAGTTTCACAGAAAGCTTCCTTCCGGACTTTACCTGAGGATATTTCTTTCTCCATGTTCTAAGGATCGTTCCCAAATGTCCCTCCTCAGATTCCACAAAAACAGGGATTTCAAGCTGTTCAATCCAAAGAAATGTTTAACTCTATGAGACAAATACACACATCACAAAGCAGTTGGTCAGAAAGTTTCTCTGCAGGTTTCATCGGAAGACGTTTCCTTGCTCACCACAAACCTCCAGGCATCACTAAATATCCCTTCAAAGATCCTTCAAAGACAGAGTTTCGAAACTGAGCAACATACAGGAAGCATTAACTCTGTGAAGTGAATGCACATATCAGAAAGCAGATTCTTGGAACGCTTCTTCCTCGATTTTATTTCAGTATATTTCACTATTCACCATACTCCTCAATGCGCTCTGAAATATCAATTTTTGTTTTCAAAGGAACAGTGTTCAAACACTGCCTTGTGAGTAAAGAGGAATACCTCCCTGAGTGGAATGCATACATCCCAATGTCGTTTCTCAGAAAGATTCTCTCCAGTTTTGATTGAACATATATCCTCTTTCACCATAGGCCTGAATGTGCTCCTGAATATCCCTTCATGTATCCATGCATGACGGAGTTTACAAACTGAGTAATATAAGAAAAGTTTTAACTATGTGAGATGAATAAATATATCTAACACAAAGCAGTTTCACAGAAATCTTCTTTCCAGTTTTTGTCTGAGGATATTTCCTTTTTCACTTAGCCATCCCTATACTCTCGAATGTCTCTTGATAGCTTTTTCTCCAATAGGGATTCCGGAATCCTCTAGGAGAAGAAAGGTGAGTGGGATGCACACGTCATTCTGTGAGTGGAATGCACACCTCATTCTGTGAGTGGAATTCTGTGAGTGGAATGCACACGTCACACAGCAGCTCCTCAGAAAGCTTCTCTCCAATTTCTGTCTGAAGACGTTTCCTTTCTCACCAGAAGCCTCAAAGTGCTCCTGAATATCCCTTCGCAGACTAAACAAAAACAGTGTTATGATGCTGCTCAATGGAAAGGAAAGCTTAACTGTGTGAGTGGAATTCACGTGACACAGAGCAGTTTCACAGAAAGCTTCCTTCTGCTTTCTCTCTGAGGTAATTTCTTTTTCAGGATATTCTAAAGAGTGTTTCCAAATGTCCTTTCTCAGATTCCACAGAAACACTGATTTCAGACTACTCAATCCAAAGAATGATTTAACTCTATGAGATGAGTACAAACTTTACAAAAGGGTTACGTAGAAAGCTTCTCTCAAATATTCGATGGAAGACATTTCCTTGCTCGACACAGGCCTCCGTTGCCACTTACTATCCCTTCACAGTACCCTCAACGACCGACTTTCAAACTTGAAAATGTAACATAAGCTTTAACCCTGTGTAAAAATGGACATGTCAGAGAGCAGTTTCTTTGTGTGCTTCTTTCTGTTTTTTATTGGACATTTCAATTTTGCCATAGTCTTCAATGTGCTCCGAATATCACTCTTTTGGTTTTCCAGGAAGAGTGTTCAAATTGTGCCTTAGGAGAAGAAAGTTATAACTCCCTGAGTGGAATGCACGCATCACCAAGCAGTTTCTCAGAAAGCTTCTCTCCCATTTTGATCTGACTATATTTCCTATTTCACAAGAGGCCTGCATTTGATCCCAAGTAACCCTTTGTAGATCCATCCATGAGGGTGTTTCCAAGCAGTGCAACGTAAAGAAAGCTTCATTTATGTGAGATGAATAAACACAGCAAAAAGCAGATACCCAGAAAGCTTCTTTCCCGAACTGATCTGAAGATATTTCATTTTTCACCATAGTCTGGAAAGTGCTCCTGAAGGTCCCTTTGCAGATCCGTCAATGACAGTTTCCAAGATGAGCAATGTAAAGAAGGCATTATCTATGTGAGATGATTACACATATCACAGAAAATTTTCCTAGAAAGTTGTTCCAGTTTTAGTCTGAGTTTATTTCCCTTTTCACCATCGGCACCAACATGCTCGCGAATACCACATGGTAGTTGCTTCTCCAAAAGGGTTTCCCCGACGCTATATGAGAAGATAGGTATAACAATGCAAGTGGAATGCACACGTCACAAGGCTGTTTCTCGGAAACCTTCTCTCCAGCTTTGGTCTGAACATATTTCCTTTCTCACTGTAAGCCTCAAAGTGCTCCCGAATATCCCGTCACATGCTAAGCATACACAGGGTTAGAAAACTGCTCAATGAAAAGAGGGGCTTATCTGAGTGAGAGCCATTAAGGCGACACAGAGCAGTTTCACACAAAGCTTCCTTCTGGATTTTCCCTGAAGATATTTCTTTCTCCATGTTCTAAGTATGGTTCCCAAATATCCTTCTCAGATTTCACAAAAACAGTGATTTCAAGCTGCTCAATCCAAACAACGGTTTAACTCTATGAGACAATTACACACATTGCAAAGCAGTTGCTCGGAAAGTTTCTCTGCAGGTTTTATCGGAAGACGTTTCCTTGCCCACCGCAAGCTTCTGGGCGTCACTAAATATCACTTCACAGATCCTTCAAAGACAGAGTTTCAAAATGGGGCAACATAGAGTAAGCATTAACTCTGTGAAGTGGATACACTTACCACAGAGGAGATTCTTGGAACGCTCTTTCCTCGATTTTATTTCAGTATATTTCACTATTCTCCATAGTCCTCAATGCGCTCTGAAATATCACATTTTGGGTTTCACAGGATCAGTGTTGAAACACTGTCTTGTGAGAAAAGTGGTTTAATTCCCTGAGTGGTATGCATGCATCACAGAGTCGTTTCTCAGAAAGCTTCTCTCCACTTTTTATCTGAAGATGTCTCCTCTTTCACCGTAGGCCTGAATGCGCTCCCGAATATCCCCTGGCATATCCCTCCAAGATGGAGTTTCCAAACTGCGTAATATCAGGGAAGTTTTAACTATGTGAGATGAAAAAATATATCTAACACAAAGCAGTTCCCCAGAAATCTTCTTTCCACTTTTTGTCTGAGGATATTTTCTTTTTCACCATAGCCATCCCTATACTCCCCAATGTCTCTTGGTAGCATCTTCTCCAAAAGGGATTCTGGAATCCTCTAGGAGAAGAAAGGTGAGTGGAATGCACACGTCATTCTGTGAGTGGAATTCTGTGAGGGGAATGCAGACGACACAAAGCAGCTACTCCGAAATCTTCTCTCCCTTTTCTATATGAAGACGTTTCCTTTCTCACTGTAAGCCACAAAGCACTCCAGAATATCACTTCGCAGACTAAACAAAAACAGTGTTATTATACTGCTCAATGAAAAGAGAAGCTTAACTGTGTCAGTGGAATTCACGTGACACAGAGCAGTTTCACAGAAAGCTTCCCTATGGTTTCACTCTGAGGTTGTTTCTTTTTCAGGATATTCTAAAGAGCATTTCCAAATGTCCTTTCTGAGATTCCACAGAAAGAGTGATTTCAAACTACTCATTCCAAAGAGTGATTTAACTCCAGGAGATGAACGCTAACTTCACAAAAAGTTGTGCAGAAGGCTTCTCTCAAATATTCGATGGAAGACATTTCCCTGCTCGAGACAGGCCTCCGAATGCCACTTACTATCCTTTTGCAGAACCCTGAAAGTCCGAATTTCACAGAAAGCTTCCTTCTGGTTTCTCTCTGAGATTTTTTCTTTTTCAGTATATTCTAAAGAACGTTTCCAAATGTCCTTTCTCAGATTCCACAGAAACAATGATTTCAAACTGCTTAACCGAAAGAATGATTTGACTCTATGAGATGAATACAAAAGAATTGGAAGGAAAGATTCTCTCTGATTTTCGATGGAAGACACAGGCCTTTTCCTTGCTCTACACAGGCCTCTCGTTGCCAATTATTATCCCTTTGCAGAACCTTCAAAGACCAACTTGCAACCTGGAAAATGTAGAAGAAGCTTTAGCACTGTGAAAACAATGGACACGACAGAGAGCTGTTTCTTCGAATGTTTCTTTCTGTTTTTTCCTGGACGACATTTCACTTTTTGCCATAGTCTTCATTGTGCTTCCAATATCACTCTTTTGGATTTACAGGAACAGTGTTCGAATTGTGCCTTATGAGAAGAAAGTTATAACTCTGTGAGTGGAATGCACACGTTACCAAGCAGTTTCTCAGAAAGCTTCTCTCCCGTTTTGATCTGACTATATTTCCTATTTCACTATAGGCCTGAATATGATCCCAAATATGCCTTCGTGGATCCATCCATGAGGGAGTTTCCAAGCTGTGTAATGTAAAGAAAGCTTCATCTATTTGAGATGAATAAGCGTAGCAAAAAGCAGATTCACAAAAAGCTTCTTTCCAGTTTTTATCTGAAGATATTTCGGTTTTCAACATAGTCTTCAATGTGCTCCCGAAGGTCCCTTCGTGGATCCCTCCATGACAGTTCCCAAGCTGAGTAATATAAAGAATGCATTATCTATGATATATGATTACACATACCTCAGAGCAGTTTCCTAGAAAGGTTTTTTCAGGTTTAGTCAGAGGTTATTTCCCTTTTCACCATCGGCATCAATATGTTCCCAAATATCACTTTGTATCTTTTTCTCCAAAAGGGTTTCCCGACGCTGTATTAGAAGAGAGGTATAACACTGTGAGTGAAATACACACGTCACAAGGCAGTTCCTTGGAAGCTTCTCTCCAGTTTTGATCTGAACATATTTCCTTACTCACTGCAAGCCTCAATATGCTCCCGAATATCCCGTCAAACGCTAAGCATACACTGGGTTAGAAAACTGGTCAATGAAAACAGGGGCTTAACTGAGTGAGAGCCATTAAGATGACACAGAGCAGTTTCACAGAAAGCTTCCTTCCAGATTTTCCGTGAGGATATTTCTTTCTCCATGTTCTAAGCATTGTTCCCAAATGTTCTTCCTCAGATTCCACAAAAAAAGTGATTTCAAGCTGTTCAATCCAAAGAAAGGTTTAACTCTATGAGACGAATATGCACATCGCAAAGCAGTTGCTGCGAAAGTTTCTCTGCAGGTTTCATCGGAAGACGTTCCCTTGCTCACCACAAGCCTCCGGGCGTCACTAAATATCCCTTCACAGATACTCCAAAGACAGAGCTTCGAAATTGGGCAACATAGAGTAAGCATTAACACTGTGAAGTGATTGCACATATCAGAGAGGAGATTCTTGGAACACTTCTTCCACGATTTTATTTCAGTATATTTCACTTTTCGCCATAGTCCTCAATGCACTCCGAAATATCACTTTTCAATTTCACAGGAACAGTGTTCAAACACTGCCTTGTGAGCAAAGATGTATAAATACCTGAGTGGAATGCATACATCACAAAGTCTTTTCTCAGAAAGCTTGTCTCCACGTTTTATCTGAAAATAACTCCTCTTTCACTGTAGGCCTGAATATGCTCCCAAATGTCCCTTCATGGAAACGTGCATGATGGAGTTTCCAAACTGCGTAATATAAGAAAAGTTTTAACTATGCGAGATGAATAAATATATCTAACACAAAGCAGTTTCACAGAAATCTTCTTTCCAGTTTTTGTCTGAGGATATTTCCTATTTCACCATAGCCATCCCTATACTCCCGAATGTCCTTTGGTAGCTTTTCCTCCAAAAGGGATTCCGGAATCCACTAGCAGTAGAAAGGTGAGTGGAATACACATGTCATTCTGTGAGGGAAATGCACACGTCAGTCTGTGAGTGGAATCCTGTGAGTGAAATGCACACGTCACAAAGCAGCTCCTCAGAAAGCTTCTCTCCAGTTTCTATCTGAGGACGTTTCCTTTCTCAGCATAAGCCTCAAAGCACTCCTGAATATTCCTTTGCAGAGTAAACAAAAACAGTGTTATGATACTGCTCAATGAAGAGAGAAACTTAACTGTGTGAGCGCAATGCAGGTGACACAGAGCTGTTTCACAGAAAGCTTCCTTTCTGGTTTCTCTCTGAGGTTATTTCTTTTTCAGGATATTCTAAAGAGGGTTTCCAAATGTCCTTTCTCAGATTACACAGAAACAGTGATTTCAAACTACTCATTTCAAAGAATGATTTAACTCTATGAGATGAGCACAAACTTTACAAAAGAGTTACGCAGAAAGCTTCTCTCAAATATTCGATGGAAGACATTTCCTTGCTCGACACAGGCCTCCGGTTGCCACTTACTATCCTTTTGCAGAAAACTCAAAGACCAACTTTCAACTGGGAAATGTAGAGTACGCTTTAACGCTGTGTAAAAATGGACATGTTAGAGAGCAGTTCCTTCAGGTGCTTCTTTCTGTTTTTTATTGGACATTTCAATTTGGCCATAGTCTTCAGTGTGCTCCAAATATCACTCCTTTGGTTTTACAGGAAGAGTGTCCAAATTGTGCCTTATGAGAAGAAAGTTATAACTCCCTGAGTGGAATGCACATGTCCCCAAGCAGTTTATCAGAATGGTTGTCTCCAGTTTTTATCTTACTATATTTCCTATTTCACCATAGGACAGAATATGATCCCAAATAGCCCTTCGTGGATCCATCCAAGAGGGAGTTCCCAAGCTGTATAATGTAAAGAAAGCTTCATCTCTGTGAGATGACTAAACATAGCAAAAAGCAAATTCACAGAAACCTTCTTTCCGGTTTTTATCTGAAGAGATTTCCTTTTTCACCACAGTCCTGAATGGGCTCCGGGAAGTCCCTTCTGGATCCGTCCATGGCAGTTTCCAAGTTGGGTAATGTAAAGAAAGCTTTATCTAAGTGAGGTGATAACACATATCACAGAGTAGTTTCCTAGAAAGCTTCCTTCCAGTTTTTCTCTGATGTTGTTTCCCATTTCCTCATAGGCATCAACATGCTCCCGAATATCACTTGGTACCTGCTCCCCCAGAAGGGTTTCCCCAACGCTGTATGAGAAGGAGGTATAACACTCTGACTGGAATGCACATAAGACAAAGCAGTTCCTCAGAAAGCTTCTCTACAGTTTCGGTCTGAACATATTTCCTTTTTCACTGTAAGCCTCAAAGTGCTCCCGAATATCACATCACGTTCTAAACATACACAGCGTTATAAAACTGCTCAATGAAAAGAGAGGATTAACTGAGTGAGAGTTATTAAGACAACACAGAGCAGATTCACAGAAAGCTATCTTTTGGATTTTACCTGAGGATACTTCTTTCTCCATATTCTAGGTATCGTTCCCAAAGGTCCTTCCTCAGATTTCACAAGAACAGTGATTTCAAGCTGTTAAATGCAAAGAAGGGTTTGTCTCTATGAGACGAATACACATATCGCAAAGCTGTAGCTCAGAAAGTTTCTCTGCAGGTTTCATCGGAAGACATTTCCTTCCTTACCACAAGCTTCCAGGTGTCACTAAATATCCCTTCACAGATACTTCAAAGACAGAGTTTCGAAACTGGTCAACTTAGAGTAAGCATTAACTATGTGAAGTGAATGCACATATCAGAGAGCAGATTCTTGGAAAGCTTCTTCTTCGATTTTATTTCAGTATATTTCACTCTTTGCCATAGTCCTGAATGAGCTCCAAAATATCACTTTTCTGATTTCAAAGGAACAGTGTTCAAACACTGCCTTGTGAGAAAAGAGGTATAACTACCTGAGTGGAATGCATACATCACAAAGTCATTTCTCAGAAAGCTTCTATCCACTTTTTGTCTGACGATATCTCCTCTTTCATGTAGGCTGGAATGTGCTCCTGAATACCCCTTGTTCGATCCGTGCATGACGGAGTTTACAAACTGAGTAATATAAGAAAAGTTTTAACTATGCGAGATGAATAAATACATCTAACACAAAGCAGTTTCACAGAAATCTTCTTTCCAGTTTTTGTCTGAGGATATTTACTTTCTCATCATAGACATCACTATACTCCTGAATGTCTCTTGGTAGCTTTTTCTCCAAAAGGGATTCTGGAATCCTCTAGGAGAAGAAAGATGAGTGGAGTGCACACGTCATTTTGTGAGTGGAATTCTGTGAGTGAAATGCACACGTCACAAAGCAGCTCCTCAGAAATCTTCTCTCCAGATTCTATCTGGAGACGTGTCTTTTCTCACCGTAAGCCTCAAAGCGCTCCTGAATATCCCTTTGCAGACTAAACAAAAACGGTGTTATGATACTGCTCAACGAAAAGAGAAGCGTAACTCTGTGAGCAGAATTCACATGACAGAGCAGTTTCACAGAAATCTTCCCTCTTGTTTCTCTCTGAGGTTATTTCTTTCTCATGATATTCTAAAGGGCGTTTCCAAATGTCCTTTCTGAGATTCCACAGAACCAGGGATTTCAAACTACTCAATCCAAAGCATGATATAACTTTATGAGATGAGCACAAACTTCACAAAACTGTTGTGCAGGAAACTTCTCTCAAATATTCGATGGGAGACATTTCCTTGCTCGACACAGGCCTCCGGTTGCCACTTACT
This sequence comes from Piliocolobus tephrosceles, assembly GCF_002776525.5. Taxonomy (NCBI): domain Eukaryota; kingdom Metazoa; phylum Chordata; class Mammalia; order Primates; family Cercopithecidae; genus Piliocolobus; species Piliocolobus tephrosceles. The sequence continues at coordinate 43,564,622 of NC_045440.1, forward strand.
AAGGTTTCCCAGAATCCTCAAAGACTGATTTTCAAACTGGGAAAAGTAGAGTAAGCTTAACCTGTGTAAAAATGGACATGTCAGAGAGCAGTTTCTTCGAGTGCTTCCTTCTGTTTTTTATTGGACATTTCAGTTTTGCTATAGACTTCATTGTTCTGCGAATATCGCTCTTTTGGTTTTACAGAAACAGTGTTCAAATTGTGCCTTATGAGAAGAAAATTATAACTACCTGTGTGGAATGCACACGTCACCAAGCAGTTTCTCAGAAAGCTTCTCTCCCTTTTTTATCTGACTATATTTCCTATTACACCATAAGCCCGAAAGTGATCCAAAATATCCCTTCAGAGATCCATCCACGAGTGAGTTTCCAAGCTGCATAATGTTAAGGAAGCTTCAACTATGTGAGATGAACAAATATAGCAAAATGCAGATTCACAGACAGCTTCTTTGCAGTTTTTATCTGAAGATATTTTCTTTTTCTCCATAGTCCTGAATGTGCTCCTGAACGTCCCATCGTGGATCCATCCATGACAGTTTCCTAGCTGCGTAATGTAAAGAAAGCTTTATCTATGTGATATGATTACACATATCACAGAGTAGTTTCCTAGAAAGCTGCATTCCAGTATTTTTTTATTTTTTTATTTTAATTTTTATTATACTTTA
>NC_045440.1:43565384-43586134 GCF_002776525.5 Piliocolobus tephrosceles
CCCCCTCCCCCCTCCCCATGATAGGCCCCAGTGTGTGATGTTCCCCTTCCCGAGTCCAAGTGAGCTCATTGTTCAGTTCCCACCTATGAGTGAGAACATGCGGTGTTTGGTTTTCTCTTCTTGTGATAGTTTGCTAAGAATGATGGTTTCCAGCTGCATCCATGTCCCCACAAAGGACGCAAACTCATCCTTTTTTATGGCTGCATAGTATTCCATGGTGCATATGTGCCACATTTTCTTAATCCAGTCTGTCACTGATGGACATTTGGGTTGATTCCAAGTCTTTGCTATTGTGAATAGTGCCAAAATAAACATACGTGTGCATGTGTCTTTGTAATAGCATAATTTATAAGCCTTTGGGTATATACCCAGTAGTGGGATGGCTGGGTCACATGGTACATCTAGTTCTAGATCCTTGAGGAATTGCCATACTCTTTTCCATAATGGTTGAACTAGTTTACAATCCCACCAACAGTGTAAAAGTGTTCCTCTTTCTCCACATCCTCTTCAACACCTGTTGTTTCCTGATTTTTTAATGATTGCCATTCCAACTGGTGTGAGATGGTATCTCATTGTGGTTTTGATTTGCATTTCTCTGATGGCCAGTGATGATGAGCATTTTTTCATGTGTCTGTTGGCTGTATGAATGTCTTCTTTGAGAAATGTCTGTTCATATCGTTTCCCCACTTTTTGATGGGTTGTTTGTTTTTTTCTTGTATATTTGTTTGAGTTCTTTGTAGATTCTGGATATTAGCCCTTTGTCAGATGAGTAGATTGCAAAAATTTTCTCCCATTCTGTAGGTTGCCTGTTCACTCTGATGGTAGTTTCTTTTGCTGTGCAGAAGCTCTTGAGTTTAATTAGATCCCATTTGTCAATTTTGGCTTTTGCTGCCGTTGCTTTTGGTGTTTTAGACATGAAGTCCTTGCCCATGCCTATGTCCTGAATGGTACTACCTAGATTTTCTTCTAGGGTTTTTATGGTATTAGGTCTAACATTTAAGTCTCTAATCCATCTTGAATAAATCTTCGTATAAGGAGTAAGGAAAGGATCCAGTTTCAGCTGTCTACTTATGGCTAGCCAATTTTCCCAGCACCATTTATTAAATACGGAATCCTTTCCCCATTTCTTGTTTCCCTCACGTTTGTCAAAGATCAGATGGCTGTAGATGTGTGGTATTATTTCTGAGGACTCTGTTCTGTTCCATTGGTCTATATCTCTGTTTTGGTACCAGTACCATGCTGTTTTGGTTACTGTAGCCTTGTAGTATAGTTTGAAGTCAGGTAGCGTGACGCCTCCAGCTTTGTCCTTTTGACTTAGGATTGCCTTGGCAATGTGGGCTCTTTTTTGGTTCCATATCAACTTTAAAGCAGTTTTTTCCAATTCGGTGAAGAAACTCATTGGTAGCTTGATGGGGATGGCGTTGAATCTATAAATAACCTTGGGCAGTATGGCCATTTTCACGATATTGATTCTTCCTATCCCTGAGCATGGTATGTTCTTCCATTTGTTTGCGTCCTCTTTGATTTCACTGAGCAGTGGTTTGTAGTTCTCCTTGAAGAGGTCCTTTACATCACTTGTAAGTTGGATACCTAGGTATTTTATTCTATTTGAAGCAATTTTGAATGGAAGTTCATTCCTGATTGGCACTCTGCTTGTCTGTTACTGGTGTCTAAGAATGCTTGTGATTTTTGCACATTAATTTTGTATCCTGAGACTTTGCTGAAGTTGCTTATCAGCTTAAGAAGGTTTTGGGCTGAGACGATGGGGTTTTCTAAGTATACAATCATGTCGTCTGCAAACAGGGACAATTTGACTTCTTCTTTTCCTAACTGAATACCCTTGATTTCTTTCTCTTGCCTGATTGCCCTAGCCAGAACTTCCAACACTATGTTGAATAGGAGTGGTGAGAGAGGGCATCCCTGTCTCGTGTCAGTTTTCAAAGGGAATTTTTCCAGTTTTTGCCCATTCAGTATGATATTAGCAGTGGGTTTGTTATAAACAGCTCTTATTATTTTAATGTACGTTCCATCAATACGTTTATTGATTTGCGAATGTTGAAGCAGCCTTGCATCCCAGGGATGAAGCCCACTTGATCATGGTGGATAAGCTTTTTGATGTGCTGCTGAATCCGGTTTGCCAGTACTTTATTGAGGATTTTTGCATAGATGTTCATCAGGGAGATTGGTCTAAAATTCTCTTTTTTTGTTGTGTCTCTGCCAGGCTTTGGTATCAGGATGATGTTGGCCTCATAAAATGAGTTAGGGAGGATTCCCTCTTTTTCTATTGATTGGAATAGTTTCAGAAGGAATGGTACCAGCTCCTCCTTGTACCTCTGGTAGAATTCAGCTGTGAATCCATCTGGTCCTGGGGTTTTTTTGGTGGGCAGGCTATTAATTGTTGCCTCAATTTCAGAGGCTGCTATTGGTCTATTCAGGGATTCAACTTCTTCCTGGTTTAGTCTTGGAAGAGTGTACGCGTCCAGGAAATTATCCATTTCTTCTAGATTTTCTAGTTGATTTGCGTAGAGGTGTTTATAGTATTCTCTGATGGTAGTTTGTATTTCTGTGGGGTCGGTGGTGATATCCCCTTTACCATTTTTTATTGCGTCTATTTGATTCCTCTCTCTTTTCTTCTTTATTAGCCTGCTAGCGGTCTGTCAATTTTGTTGATCTTTTCAAAAAACCAACTCCTGGATTCATTGATTTTTTGGAGGGTTTTTTGTGTCTCTATCTCCTTCAGTTCTGCTCTGATCTTAGTTATTTCTTGCCTTCTGCTTGCTTTTGAACTTTTGAATGTGTTTGCACTTGCCTCTCTAGTTCTTTTAATTGTGATGTTAGAGTGTCAATTTTAGATCTTTCCTGCTTTCTCTTGTGGGCATTTAGTGCTATAAATTTCCCTCTACACACTGCTTTCAATGTGTCCCAGAGATTCTGGTGTGTTGTATCTTTGTTCTCATTGGTTTCAAAGAACATCTTTATTTCTGCTTTCATTTCGTTATGTACCCAGTAGTCATTCAGGAGCAGGTTGTTCAGTTTCCATGTAGTTGAGCGGTGTTGATTGAGTTTCTTAGTCCTGCGTTCTAGTTGATTCCATTGTGGTCTGAGAGACAGTTTGTTATAATTTCTGTTCTTTTACATTTGCTGAGGAGTGCTTTACTTCCAATTATGTGGTCAATTTTGGAATAAGTGTGATGTGGTGCTGAGAAGAATGTATATTCTGTTGACTTGGGGTGGAGAGTTCTATAGATGTCTATTAGGTCCACTTGGTGCAGAGATGAGTTCAATTCCTGGATATGCTTGTTAACTTTCTGTCTCATTGATGTCTAATGTTGACAGTGGAGTGTTGAAGTCTCCCATGATTATTGTATGGGAGTCTAAGTCTCTTTGTAAGTCTCTAAGGACTTGCTTTATGAATCTGGGAGCTCCTGTATTGGATGCATATATATTTAGGATAGTTAACTCTTCCTGTTGAATTGATCCCTTTACCATTATGTAATGGCCTTCTTTGTCTCTTTTGATCTTTGATGGTTTAAAGTCTGTTTTTTCAGAGACTAGGATTGCAACCCCTGCTTTTTTTTTGTTCTCCATTTGCTTGGTAGATCTTCCCCCATCCCTTTATTTTGAGCCTATGTATGTCTCTGCATGTGAGATGGGTCTCCTGAAGACAGCAGACTGATGGGTCTTGACTCTTGATCCAGTTTGCCAGTCTGTGTCTTTTAATTGGAGCATTTAGTCCATTTACATTTAAGGTTAATATTGTTATGTGTGAACTTGATCCTGCCATTATGATATTAACTGGTTATTTTGCTCATTAGTTGATGCAGTTTCTTCCTAGCCTTGCTGGTCTTTACATTTTGACATGTTTTTGCAATGGCTGGTACCAGTTGTTCCTTTCCATGTTTAGGGCTTCCTTCAGGGTCTCTTGTAAGGCAGGCCTGGTGGTGACAAAATCTCTAAGCATTTGCTTATCTGTAAAGAATTTTATTTCTCCTTCACTGATGAAACTTAGTTTGGCTGGATATGAAATTCTGGGTTGAAAATTCTTTTCTTTAAGAACGTTGAATATTGGCCCCCACTCTCTTCTGGCTTGTAGAGTTTCTGCCGAGAGATCTGCTGTCAGTCTGATGGGCTTCCCTTTGTGGGTAACCCGACCTTTCTCTCTGGCTGCCCTTAAGATTTTGTCCTTCATTTTAACTTTGGTGAATCTGGCAATTATGTGTCTTGGAGTTGCTCTTCTGGAGGAGTATCTTTGTGGCGTTGTCTGTATTTGCTGAATTTGAATGTTGGCTTGCCCTGCTAGGTTGGGGAAGTTCTCCTGGATGATATCCTGTAGAGTGTTTTCCAATTTGGTTCCATTTTCCCCCTCACTTTCAGGTACCCCAATCAGACGTAGATTTGGTCTTTTTACATAATCCCATACTTCTTGCAGGCTTTGTTCATTTCTTTTTCTTCTTTTTTCTTTTGGTTTCTCTTCTCACTCAATTCATTCATTTGATCCTCAATCACTGATACTCTTTCTTCCAGTTGATGAAGTCGGTTACTGAAGCTTGTGCATTTGTCACGTATTTCTCGTGTCATGGTTTTCATCTCTGTCATTTCGTTTATGACCTTCTCTGCATTAATTAGTCTAGCTGTCAATTCTTCCACTCTTTTTTCAAGATTTTTAGTTTCTTTGCACTGGGTACGTAATTCCTCCTTTAGCTCTGAGTGGTTTGATGGACTGAAGCCTTCTTCTCTCATCTCGTCAAAGTCATTCTCTGACCAACTTTGATCCATTGCTGGCGATGGGCTGTGCTCCTTTGCAGGGGGAGATGCGCTCTTATTATTTGAATTTCCAGCTTTTCTGCCCTGCTTCTTCCCCATCTTTGTGGTTTTATCTGCCTGTGGTCTTTGAAGATTGTGACGTACTGATGGGGTTTTGGTAAAGCTGTCCTTCCTGTTTGATAGTTTTCCTTCTGACAGTCAGGACCCTCAGCTATAGGTCTGTTGGAGATTGCTTGAGGTCCACTCCAGACCCTGTTTGCCTGGGTATCAGCAGCAGAGGTTGCAGAAGATAGAATATTGCTGAACAGCGAGTGCACCTGTCTGATTCTTGCTTTGGAAACTTCCTCTCAGGGGTGTACTCCACCCTGTGAGGTGTGGGGTGTCAGACTGCCCCTAGTGGGGGATGTCTCCCAGTTAGACTACTCAGAGGTCAGGGACCCCCTTGAGCAGGCAGCCTGCCCCTTCTCTGATCTCATCCTCCGTGTTGGGAGATCCACTGCTCTCTTCAAAGCTGTCAGACAGAGTTGTTCGCGTCTGCACAGGCCTCTGCTGCTTCCCCTGTTATTTTTTTAGCTGTGTTCTGTCCCCAGAGGTGGAGTCTACAGAGACAGGCAGGTTTCCTTGAGCTGCTGTGAGCTCCACCCAGTTCGAGCTTCCCAGCGGCTTTGTTTACCTACTTAAGCCTCAGCGATGGCGGACGCCCCTCCCCCAGCCTTGCTGCTGCCTTGGGGTTAGATTGCCGCAGACTGCTGTGTTAGCAAGGAGGGAGGCTCCATGGGCGTGGGTCCCTCCCGGCCAGGTATCGGATATATTCTCCTGGTGTGCCGGTGTGCTTACAGCACAATTGGGGTGGGAGTTACGTTATTTTCCAGGTGCTGTGTGTCTCAGTTCCCCTGGCTAGGAAAAGGGACTCCCTTCCCCCTTGTGCTTTCCAGGTGAGGCGATTCCTTGCCCTGCTTCACCTCTCGCTGTTCAGGCTGCAGCAGCTGACCAGCACCGATTGTCTGGCACTCCCAAGTGAGATGACCCCAGTACCTCTGGTGAAAATGCAGAAATCACCGGTCTTCTGTGTCACTCGCACTGGGAGATGGAGACTGGAGCTATTCCTATTCGGCCATCTTTCTCCGCCCCCTGCTTTCCAGTTTTTATCTGTGGCTATTTCCCTTTTCACCATCTGTGTCAACATCTTCCTGAATATCACTTGGTAACTGTTTCTTCAAAAGGGTTTCCCCGATGGTGTATGAGGCAAGAGGTATAACACTGTAAGCGGAATGCACACGTCACAAAGCAGTTCCCCAGAAAGATTGTCTCCCCTTTCTGTCTGAACCTATTTCCTTTTACACCGTTAGCCTCAAAGTGTTCTCAAATACCCCATCATACGCTAAACATACACAGGGTTAGAAAACTGCTCACTGAAAAGTGTGGCTTAACTGAGTGAGAGGAATTAAGACGACACAGAGCAGTTTCACGGAAAGCTTCCTTCTCGATTTTACCTGAGGATATTTCTTTCTCCATATGCTAAGGATCGTTCGCAAATATCATTTCTCAGATTTCACAAAAAAAGTGATTTCCAGCTGCTCCAGGCAAAGAATGGTTTAACTCTATGAGACGAATACACACATCACAAAGCAGTTGCTCAGAACGTTTCTCTGCAGGTTTCATGGGAAGACGTTTGCTTGCTCATCACAAGCCTCTGGGCATCACTAAATATCCCTTCACAGATTCTTCAAAGACAGAGTTTTGAAGCTGGGCAACATAGAGTTAGCATTAACTCTGTGAAGTGAATGCACATATCAGAGAGCTGATTCGGTGAACACTTCTTCCTCAATTATATTTCAGTATATTTCACTATTCGCCATACTCCTCAATGTGTTCCAAACTATCACTTTTTCGGTTTCACAGGAACAGTGTTCAAACACTGCCTTGTGAGAAAAGAGGTATACCTCCCTGAGTGTAATGCTTACATCACAAAGTAGTTTCTCAGAAAGCTTCTATCCAGTTTTTATCTGAGATATCTCCTGTTTCAACGTAGGACTCAATGTTCTCCTGAATGGCCCTGTGTGGATCAGTGCATGACGGAGTTTCCAAACTGTGCAATATAAGAAAAGTTTTACCTATGTGCGATGAATGAACATATCTAACAAAAACGAATTTCACAGAAATCTTTCCAGTTTTTGTGTGAGGATAATTCCTTTTTCACCATAGCGGTCCCTATACGCCTGAATGTCTCTTGGTAGCTTCTTCTCCAAAAGGGATTCCGGAATCCTCTAGGAGAAGAAAGGTATATTTCTGTGAGTGGAATGCACATGTCATAAAGCAGCTCCTCAGAAAGCTTCTATCCAGTTTCTACCTGAAGATGTTTCCTTTCTCACCTTAAGCCTCAAAGCGCTCCTGAATATCCCTTCACCGACTAAACAAAAACAGCGTTATGATACTGCTCAATGAAAAGAGAAGCTTAACTGTGTTAATGGAATTCACGAGACACAGAGCAGTTTCAAAGAAAGCTTCATTCTGGATTCTCTCTGAGGTTATTTTTTTTTTCAGAATATTCTAAAAAGCATTTTCAAATGTCCTTTCTCAGATTCCACAGAAACAGTGATTTCAATCTACTGAATCCAAGGAAGGATTTAACTCTATGAGATGAAAACAACCATCACAAAAGAGATGCGCGCAAAACTTCTTTCCAATTTTCGATGGAAGACAATTCCTTGCTTGACACAGGCCTCCGGTTGCCACTTATAATCCCTTTGCAGAACACTCAAAGGCCGACTTTCATACTTGAAAATGTAGAGTAAGCTTTAACCCTGTGAAAAGAATGGAAATGTCAGAGAGAAGTCTCTTCGAGTGCTTCTTTCTGTTTTTTATTGGACGACATGTAACTTTTTTGCCATAGTCTTCAATGTGCTCTGAATATCACTTTTTCGGTTTTATTGGAACAGTGTTCAAACTGGGTCTTATGAGAAGAAAGTTATAACTTCCTGCGTGGAATGCCCACATCAGAAAGCAGTTTCTCAGAAAGCTTCTCTCCAGTTTTTAAATGGCTCTATTTCCTATTTCACCTTAGGCCCTAATGTGATACCAAATATCCCTTCGCAGATCCATCCACGAGGGAGTTTCCAAGCTGTGTAATGTAAACAAGCTTCAAAGATGTGAGATGGACAAATATAGCAACAAGCAGATACACAGAAATCTTCTTTCCAGTTTTTAGCTGAAGGTATTTCGTTTTTCTCCATAGTGCTGAATGTTCTCCCAAAGGTCTCTTCATGGATCCGTCCATGACAGTTTCCAAGCTGCGTAACGTAAAGAAAGCTTTATCTCTTTGACACGATTACACATATCACAGAGTAGTTTCCTAGAAAGCTTCTTTTCTGTTTTTGTCTGAGGCTATTTCCCTTTTCACCATTGGCATCAACATGCTCCTGAATACTACTAGGCACCTTTCCTCCAAAAAGGTTTCCCTGACGCTGTATGAGAAGAGAGGTATAAGACTGTGAATGGAATGCACACGTCAGAAAGCAGTTTCTCGGAAAGTTTCTCTGCAGTTTCGGTCTGAACATATTCCCTTTTTCACCGTAAGCCTCAGAGTGCTACCGAATATCCCATCACACGCTAAACATACACAGGGTTAGAAAACTGCTCAATGGAAAGAGAGGCTTAACTGAGCAACAGGAATTAAGATGACAGAGAGCAGTTTCACAGAAAGCTTCCTTCTGGGTTTTTCCTTAGCAGATTACTTTTTCCATATTCTAAGGATCGTCCCCAAATGTCCTTCCTCAGATGCCACAAAAACAATGATTTCAAGCTGCTCAATACAAAGAATTGTTTAACTGTAGGAAACGAATACACACATCGCAAAGCAGTTGCTCACAAAGTTTCTCTGCAGGTTTCATCGGAAGACGTTTTCTTGCTCACCACAAGCCTCTGGGCGTCATTAAATATCGCTTCGGAGATCCTTCAAGGACAGAGTGTCGAAACTGGGCAATGTAGAGTAAGTATTACCTCTTTCAAGTGAAAGCACACATCAGAGAGCAGATTCTTGGAACTCTTCTTCCTCGATTTTATTTCAATATATTTCACTATTCCCCATAGTCATCAATGCGTCCCGAAATATCACTTTTTCGGTTTCACAGGAACAGTGTTCAAACGCTGCCTTGTGAGAAAAGAGGTATGACTCCCTGAGTGGAATGCATACATAACAAAGTAGTTTCTCAGAAAGCGTCTATCCAGTTTTAATATGAAGATATCTCCTCTTTCACTGTAAGCCTGAAAGTGCTCCCGAATGTCCCTTCATGGATCCGTGCCAGATGGAGTTTCCAAACTGCGTAATATGAGAAAACTTTTGACTATGCGACATGAATAAATATATCTAACACAAATCAGATTTACAGAAATATTCTTTCGAGTTTATTTCTGAGGATATTTCATTTTTCACCACAGCTGACTCTGTACTCCCTATTGTCTCTTGGTAGCTTTTTATCCAAAAGGGTTTCTGGAATCCTTTATGAGAAGAAATGTATACATCCGTGAGTGGAATGCACACTTCACAAAGCCGGTCCTTAGAAAGCTTCTCTCCAGTTTCTATCTGAAGACGTTTCCTTTCTCACCGTAAGCCTCAAAGTACTCCTGAATATCCCTTCACAGACTAAACAAAAACAGTGTTATGATACTGCTCAGTGAAAAAAGAAGCTTAACTGTGCGAGTGGAATTCACGTTGCACAGAGCACATTCACAGAAATCTTCTTTCTTGTTTCTCTCTGAGGTTATTTATTTTCAAGATATTCTATAGAGCATTTCCAAATGTCCTTTCTCAGATTCCACAGAAACAGTGATTTCAAACTGCTCAATCCAAAGAATGATGTAACTCTATGAGATGAATACATACATCATAAAAGAGTTACACAGAAAGATTCTCTCCGATTTCTGATGGAAGATATCTCCTTGTTCCACACAGGCCTCCGGTTGCCTCTTACTGTCCCTTCGCAGTACCCTCAAACACCAACATTGAAACTGGGAAATGTAGAGTGAGCTTTAACCCTCTGATAAGAATGGACATGTCAGAGAGCAGTTTCTTCGAGTGCTTCTTTCTGTTTTTTACTCGACGACATTTCACTTTTTGCCATAGTCTTCAATGTGCTCTGAATATCACTCTTTTGGTTTTACAGGAACAGTGTACAAACTGTGCCTTATGAGAATAAAGTTATAAATCCCTGAGTGGAATGCACACATCAAGAAGCAGTTTCTCAGAATGCTTCTCTCCAGTTTTAATCTGACTATATTTCCTATTTCACCATAGGCCCGAATGTGATCCCAAATATCCCTTGGCAGATCCATCCACAAGGAAGTTTCCAAGCTGCGTAATGTAAAGAAACCTTCATCTATGTGAGATGAATAAACATAGCAAAAAGCTGATTCACAGAAAGCTTCTTTCTTGTTTTTATCTGAAGATATTTTCTTTTTCACCGTAGTCCTGAATGTGCTCCCGAAGGTCCCTTTGTGGATCCGTCCATGACAGTTTCCAAGCTGCGTAATGTAAAAAAGCTTTATCTATGTGAGATGATTACACATATCACAGAGTAGTTTCCAAGAAAGCTTCTTTAAAGTTTTTGTCTGAGGCTACTTCCCTTTTCCCCAATGGCATCAACATGCTCCCGAATATCACTAGGCACCTTTTCTGCCAAATGGTTTCCCCAATGCTGTATGTGAAGAGAAGTATAAGACTGGGAATGGTATGCACACGACACAAAGCAGTTTCTTGGAATGTCTCTCCCCATTTTCACTCTGCACATAATTCCTTTTTCACCATAAGGCTCAGAGTGCTCCCGAATATTCCATCACACTCAAAACATACACAGGGTTAGAAATCTGCTCAATGAAAAGAGAGGCTTAAACGAGTGAGAGGAATTAAGACGACACAGAGCAGTTTCACAGAAAAGTTCCTTCTGGGTTTTACCTGAGGATATTTCTTTCTTCATATTAGAAGGATCGTTTCCAAATGTCCTTCCTCAGATGCCACAAAAAAAGTGATTCCAAGCTGCTCAATCCAAAGAATGGTTTAACTCTATGAGACTAATACATGCATCACAAAGCAGTGGCTCAGAAACTTTCTCTGCAGGTTTTATCAGAAGATGTTTCCTTGCTTATCAGAAGCCTTCGGGGGTCACTAAATATCGCTTCACAGATCCTTCAAAGACAGAGTTTTGAAACTTGGCAACATAGAGTAAGCATTAACACTTTGAAGTGAATGCACACATCTGAGAGCAAATTCTTGGAAGCCTTCTTCGTCGATTTTATTTCAGCATATTTCACTATTCGCCATAGTCATCAATGCGCCCCAAAATATCACTTTTTTCTTTCACAGGAACAGTGTTCAAACGCTGCCTTGTGAGAAAAGAGTTGTGACTCCCTGAGTGGAATGCATACATACCAAAGTAGTTTCTCAGAAAGCTTCTATCCAGTTTTAATCTGAAGGTATAAAGGTATATCCTCATTCACAATATGTGTGAATATGCTCCCGAATGTCCCTTTGTGGATCCGTGCATGATGAAATTTCCAAATTGCGTAATATAAGAAAAGTTTTAACTATGAGAGATGAATACATATATCTAAGACAAAGCAGTTTCACAGATATCTTCTTTTCAGTTTTTGGCTGAGGATATTTACATTTTTACCATAGCCCTCCATATACACACAAGAAAGTCTCTTGGTAACTCTTTCTCCAAAAGTGATTCCAGAATCCTCTAGGAGAAGAAAGGTATATTTCCATGAGTCACATGCACACGTCACACAGCAGCTCCTCAGAATGTTTCTCTCCAGTTTCTATCGGAAGATGTTTCCTTTCTCACAGTAAGCCTCAAAGTGCTCCAGAATATCCCTTCGCAGACTAAACAAAACAATGTTACGATAGTGCTAAATGAAAAGAGAAGCTTAACTGTGTGAGTGGAATTCACATGACACAGAGGAGTCTCACAGAAAGTTTCCTTCTTTTTTTTCTCAGGGGTTATTTCTTTTTCAGGATATTCTAAAGAGTGTTTCCAAATGTCCTTTTCCAGATTCCACAGAAACAGTGATTTTAAACTGCTCAATCCAAAGAATGACTTAACTTTATGAGATGAACACAAACATCACAAAAGAGTTGCGCAGAAAGCTTCTCTCCAATTTTAGAAGGAAGACATTTCCTTGTTTGACACAGGCCTCCGGTTGCCACTTACTATCCATTCGCAGAACCTCAGAGACAGACTTTCAAACTGGGCAATATAGAGTAAGATTTAAACATGTGAGGCCGGGCGCGGTGGCTCAAGCCTGTAATCCCAGCACTTTGGGAGGCCGAGACGGGCGGATCACAAGGTCAGGAGATCGAGACCATCCTGGCTAACCTGGTGAAACCCCGTCTCTACTAAAAAATACAAAAAACTAGCCGGGCGAGGTGGCGGGCGCCTGTAGTCCCAGCTACTCAGGAGGCTGAGGCAGGAGAATGGCATAAACCCGGGAGGCAGAGCTTGCAGTGAGCTGAGATCCGGCCACTGCACTCCAGCCTGGGTGACAGAGCGAGACTCCATCTAAAAAAAAAAAAATGCAGCTATAATATGTGTGAAAAGAATGGACTTGTCAGAGAGCAGTCTTTGAGTCCTTCTTTCTGTTTTTTATTGGGCGACATTTCACATTTTTCCATAGTCTTCAATGTGCTCAGAATATCAATCTTTAATTTTATAGGAACAGTGTTCAAACTGTGCCCTATGAGAAGAACGTTACACCTCTCTGAGTGTAATGCACACAACACCAACCAGCTTCTCAGAAAGCTTCTATCCAGTTTTTATCTGACTATGTTTCTTATTTCAACATAGGCCCATATGTGATCCCAAATATCCCTTTGTGGATCCATCCACGAGGGAGTTTCCAAGCTGTGTAATGTAAAGAAAGCTTCAACTTTGTGAAATCAGTAAACATAGCAAAAAGTAGATTCACAGAAAGCTTCTTTCCAGTTTTTATCTGAAGATATTTCCTTTTTCACCATAGTCCTGAATCTGCTCCTGAATGTCCCTTCGTGGATCTGTCCATGACCGTATCCAACCTGCGTAATGTAATGAAAGCATTGTTTACGTGAGATGATTACACATATCACAGGGTAGTTTCCTAGAAAGCTTCTTTCCAGGTTTTGTCTGACGCTATTTCCCTTTTCACCATCGGCATCAACATGCTGCCGAATATCACTTGGTACCTGTTTCTCCAAAAGGTTTTCCTCGAGGCTGTATGAGAAGAGAGGTATAACTCGGTGAGTGTAATGCACACGTCACCATGCAGTTCCTCTGAAATCTTCTCGCAGTATCGGTCGGAACATATTTCCTTTTTCACCGTAAGCGTCAATGTGCTCCCGAATATCCCATCACACGCTAAACATACACAGGGTTAGTAAACTGCTCCATGAAAAGAAAGGTTTAACTGAGTGAGAGGAATTAAGACTACACATAGTAATTTCACAGAAAGCTTTCTTCTGGATTTTCCCTGAGGATATTTCTTTCCCCATATTCTAAGGATCGTTCCCAAATGTCCTACCACAGATTCTACAAAAACAGTGATTTCAAGCTGCTAAATCCAAAGAATGATTTACAATATGAGACGAATACACACATTGCAAAGCAGTTGCTAGGAAAATTTCTCTGCAGGTTTCATCGGAATACGTTTCCTGGCTCACCACAAGCCTCCGGGCATCACTAAAAATCCCCTCACAGATTCTTCAAAGATAGAGTTTCAAAACTGGGCAACATAGAGCAAGCATTAACTCTCTGAAGTCAATGCCCATATCAGAGAGGAGATTCTTGGAACGCTTCTTCCTCGATTTTATTTCAGTATATTTCACTATTCATCATAGTCCTCAATGCGCTCTGAAATATAACTTTTTCGGTTTCATGGGAACAGTGTTCAAACACTACCTGGTGAGAAAAGAGGTATAAATCCCTGAGTGGAATGCATATAAAACAGAGAAGTTTAACAGAAAGCTTCTATCCAGTGTTTACCTGAAGATAACTCCTCTTTCACCGTAGGCCTGAATATGCTCCCGAATGTAACTTTGCAGATCCGTGCATGACGGAGTTACCAAACTGTATAATATAAGAAAAGTTTTAACTATGCGAGACAAATAAATAGGTCTAAAATAAAGCAGTTTCACAGGAAACATCTTTCCAGTTTTTGTCTGAGGTTATGTCGTTTTTCACTATAGTCATCCCTAAACTCCCGAATGTCTCTTGGTAGCTTTTCCTCCCAAAGGGATCAGGAATCCTCTAGGAGAAGAAAGGTATATTTCTGTGAGTGGAATGCACACGTCAAACAGCATCTCCTCAGAAAGCTTCTCTCCAGTTTCTATCTGAAGATGTTTCCTTTTTCACCATGAGTCTCAAAGCCCTCCTGAATATACCTTCTCAGACTAAAAAAAAAAAACAGTGCTATGATGCTGCTCAATGAAAAGAGAAGCTTAAATTTGTGAGCAGATTTCACGTGACACAGAGCAGTTTCACTGAAAGCTTCCTTCTGGTTTCTTTCTGAGGTTATTTCTTTTTCAGGATATTCTAAAGAGGGTTTCCAAATGTCCTTTCTCAGATTCCACAGAAACAGTGATTTAAAAATGCTCAATCCAAAGAATGATTCAACTCCATTGGATGAACACAAATATCACAAAAGAGTTGCACAGAAATCTTCTATCCAATTTTCGATGGAAGACATTTTGTTGCCTCACACAGGCCTCGGTTGCCACTTACTGTCCCTTCACAGAACCCTCAAAGACTGACTTTCAAACTGGAAAATGTAGAGTAATCTTAATTCTGTGAAAAGAGTGGACGTGTCAGAGAGCAGTTTCTTCGGGTGCTTCTTTGTGTTTTTTAATGGACGATATTTCACTTTTTTGCCATAGTCTTCAATGTGCTCCGAATATCACTCTTTTGATTTTGCAGGAACAGTGTTCAAACTGTGCCTTATGAGAAGAAAGTTATGACTCCCTGAGTGGAATGCACACATCACCAAGCAGTTTCACAGAAAGCTTCTATCCAGTTTTCATTAAACTATATTTCCTATTTCACCATAGGCCCGAATGTGATCCCAAATATCCCTTCGTGGATCCAACCATGAGGGAGTTTCCAAGCTGTGTAATGTAAGGAAAGCTTCATCTATGTGAGATGAATAAACATAGCAACAAGAAGATTCACAGAAAGCTTCTTTCCAGTTTTTATCTGAAGATATTTCGTTTTTCACCGTGGTCCTGAATGTGTTCCCGATGGTCCCTTCCTGGATCCGTCCATGACACTTTCCAAGCTGCCTAATGTAAACATAGCTTTATCTATGTGAGGTGATTACACATATCACAGAATAGTTTCCTAGAAAGCTTCTTTCCATTTTTTGTCTGAGGCTATTTCCCTTTTCACCATCAGCATCAAAACGCTCACGAATATCACTTGGTACCTATTTCTCCAAAGGGTTTTCCCTGACGCTGTAAGAGAAGAGAGGTATAACACCGTCAGTGGAATGCTCACATCACAAAGCAGTTACTCGGAAATCTTCTCTCCAGTTTCGGTCTGAACATTTCTTTTCTCACAGTTAACCTCAAAGTGCTCCCGAATATCCCATCACATGCTAAACATACACAGGGTTATAAAAAGGTTCAATGAAATGAGAGGTTAGAAAACTACTCAATGAAAACTGAGGCTAAACTGAGCGAGAGGAATTAAGATGACTGAGAGTGGTTTCACAGAAAGTTTCTTTCTGGATTTTACCTGAGGATAATTATTTCTCCATATTCTAAGGATCATTCCCAAATGTCCTTCCTCAGATTCCACAAAAACAGTGATTTCAAGCTGCTGAAAACAAAAAATATTTTAAATCTATGAGACGAATACATACATCACAAAGCAGTTGCTCAGAAAGTTTCTCTGCCGTTTTCATCAGAATATGTTTCCTCACTCACTAGAAGCCTTGGGGCATCGCTAAATATTCCTTCAGCGATTCTTCAAAGACAGAGTTTCAAAACTGGGGTACATAGAGTAAGCAGTAACTCTCTGAACTGAGTGCACCTATCAGAGAGTGGATTCTTGGAACGCTTTTTCCTCGATTATATTTCAGTATATTTCACTATTCGCCATAGTCCTCAGTGTGCTCGGAAATAACACATTTTCATTTTCACAGGAACAGTGTTTCACACAAACCTTCCTTCTGGTTTCTCTCTGAGGTTATTTTTGTTCAGGGTATTCTAAAGAGCATTTCCAAATGTCCTTTCTCAGATTCCACAGAAACAGTGATTTCAAACTACTCAATCCAAAGAATGATTTAACTCTATGAGATGAACACAAACCTCACAAAAGAGTTGCGCAGAAAGCTTCTCTCAAATATTCCATGGAAGACATTTCCTTGCTTGACACAGGCCTCCAGTTCACACTTATTATCCCTTCACAGAACCCTCAAAGACCGACTTTCAAACTGGGAAATGTAGAGTAAGCACTAACCCTGTAAAAGAATGGATATGTCAGAGAGCCTTTCTTCAAGTGCTTCTTTCTCTTTTTTATTGGACAACATTTCACTTTTTGCCATACCAAAAGTGATATATTACATAGATCACAGAGTAGTTACCTTGAAAACTTCTTTCCAGTTTTTGTCTGAGGCT
This sequence comes from Piliocolobus tephrosceles, assembly GCF_002776525.5. Taxonomy (NCBI): domain Eukaryota; kingdom Metazoa; phylum Chordata; class Mammalia; order Primates; family Cercopithecidae; genus Piliocolobus; species Piliocolobus tephrosceles. The sequence goes on from NC_045440.1 coordinate 43,581,790, forward strand.
ATTTCCCTTTTCACCATTGGCATACTCCCGAATATCACTTGGTGCCTATTTCTCCAAAAGGGTTTCCCCTACTCTGTATGTGAAGAGAGGTATAACACTGTGAGTGGAATGCACACGTCACAAGGCAGTTCCTTGGAAAGTTTCTGTCCAGTTTTGGTCTGAACATATTTCCTTTTTCACTGTAAGCCTCAAAGTGCTCCCAAATATCCTGTCACACTCTAAGCATACACAGGGTTAGAAAACTGCTCAATGAAAAGAGGGGCTTAAGTAAGTGAGAGCCATTAAGATGACACAGAACAGTTTCACAGAAAACTTCCTTCTGGATTTTCACTGAGGATATTTCTTTCTCTATGTTCTAAGGATCATTCCCAAATGTCCTTCCTCAGATTCCTCAAAAACAGTGATTTCAGGCTGCTCATTTCAAAGAACGGTTTAATTCCATGAGACGAATACACACAACGCAAAGCAGTTGCTCAGAACGTTTCTCTGTAGGTTTCATCAGAAGACGTTTCCTGGCTCCCCACAAGCCTCCAGGCATCACTAAATATCCCTTCACAGATCCTTCAAAGGCAGAGTTTCAAAACTGGGCAACATAGACTAAGCATTAACTCTGTGAAGTGAATGTACATATCAGAGAGCAGATTCTTGGAAGGCTTCTTCCTCGATTTTATTTCACTATATTGCAGTATTCGCCATAATCCACAAAGCGCTCTGAAATATTAATATTTTGGTTTCACAGGAACAGTGTTCAAACACTGCCTTGTGAGAAAAGAGGTATAACTCCCTGAGTGGAATGCATACATCACAAAATCGTTCTCAGAAATTTTCTCTCCACTTTTTATCTGAAGATATCTGCTCTTTCACCGTAGGACTGAATGTGCTCCTGAATGTCCCGGCGCGGATCCGTGCATGACGGAGATTCAAAACTGCATAATATAAGAACAGTTTTAACTATGTGAGATGAATAAATATATCTAACACAAAGCAGTTTCACAGAAATCTTCTTTCCAGTTTTTGTCTGGGGATATTTCCTTTTTCACCATAGCCATCCCTGTACTCCCCAATGTCTCTTGGTAGCATCTTCTCCAAAAGGGATTCTGGAATCCTCTAGGAGAAGAAAGGTGAGTGGAATGCACACGTCATTCTGTGAGTTGAATGCACACGTCATTCTGTGAGTGGAATTCTGTGAGTGGAATGCACACGTCAAAAATCAGCTCCTCAGAAAGCTTCTCTCCAGTTTCTATCTGAAAACGTTTCCTTTCTCACCATGAGCCTCAAAGCGCTTCTGGATATCCCTTCACAGACTAAACAAAAGCAGTGTTATGATACTGCTTAATGAAAAGAGAAACTGAACTGTGTGAGTGGAATTCACGTGACACAGAGCAATTTCACAGAAAGCTTCCTTCTGGTTTCTCTTTGATGTTATTTTTTTTTCAGGGAATTCTAAAGAGCGTTTCCAAATGTCCTTTCTCAGATTCCACAGAAACAGTGACTTCAAACTACTCATCCAAAGAATGATTTAACTCTATGAGATGAACACAAACCTCACAAAAGAGTTGCGCAGAAAGCTTCTCTCAAATATTCGATGGAAGACATTTCCTTGCTTGACCTAGGCCTCCAATTCACACTTATTATCCCTTTGCAGAATCCTCAAAGACCGACGTTCAAACTGGGAAATGTAAAGTAAGCATTAACCCTGTGTAAAGAATGGATATGTCAGAGAGCTTTTCTTCGAGTGCTTCTTTCTCTTTTTTTAATTGGATGACATTCCACTTTTTGCCATAGTCTTCAATGTGCTCGGAATATCTCTCCTTTGGTTTTCCAGGAAGCGTGTTCAAATTGTGGCTTATGAGAAGAGAGTTACAAATCCCTGAGTGGAATGCACACATCACCAAGCAGTTTCTCAGAAAGTTTCTCGCCCGTTTTTATCTGGCTATATTTCCTATTTCACCATTGGCCCGAATGTGATCCCAAATGTCCCTTCACAGTTCCATCAAAGAGGGAGTTTCCATGCTGCATAATGTAAAGGAAGATTTATCTCTGTGAGATTAATACATAGCATAAATCAGATTCACAGAAACCTTCTTTCCAGTTTTTATCTGGAGAGATTTCCTTTTTTAACCACAGTCTTTAATGTGCTCCCGAAGGTTCCTTCCTGGATCCATCCATGACAGTTTCCAAGTTGTGTATTGTAAAGAAAGCTTTATCTATTTGGGATGATTACACTTATCAAAGAGTAGTTTCCTAAAAAGCTTCTTTCCAGTTTTTCTCTGAGGCTATTTCCATTTTCACCATCAGCATCAACATGCTCCCGAATATCACTTGGTACGGGTTCCTCCAAAAGGGTTTCCCCGATGATGTATGAGAATAGAGGTATGACATTCTGAGTGGAATGCACATGAGACAAAGCAGTTCCTCGGAAAGCTTCTCTCCAGTTTCGGTCTGAACATATTTTCTTTTTCACCATAAGCCTCAAAGTGCTCCCGATTATTGCATCACACGCTAACCTTACACAGGGTTATACAAATGTTCCATGAAATGAGAGGCTTAACTGAGTGAGAGGAATTAATACAACACAGAGAAGTTTCACAGAAAGCTACCTTTTGGATTTTTGCCGAGGATACTTCTTTCTTCATACTCTAGGTATCGATCCCAAAGATCCTTCCGCAGATTTCACAAAAACAGTGATTTCAAGTGGTTCAATGCAAAGAATGGTTTAACTCTATGAGACGAATACACATATCACAAAGCCATTGCTCAGAAAGTTTCTCTTCAGGTTTCATCGGAAGACGTTTCCTTGCTCACAAGAAGTCTCCGGGTGTCACTAAATATCCCTTCACAGATTCATCAAAGACAGAGCTTTGAAAATTGGTAACATACAGAAAGCATTAAATCTGTGAAATGAATGCACATATCAGAGAGCAGACTCCTGGAAGGATTCTTCCTCGATTTTATTTCAGTATATGTCATTATTTGCCATAATCCTCAATACGCTCCCTAATATCATTTTTTTGATTTCAGAGGAACAGTGTTGAAACACTGCCTTGTGAGAAAAGAGGTATAACTACTGCAGTGGAATGCATACATCAAAAAGTCCTTTCTAGGGGCGGAGCAAGATGGCCAAATAGGAACAGCTCCAATCTCCATCTCCCAGTGCGAGCGACACAGAAGACCAGTGATTTCTGCATTTTCCAATGAGGTACTGGGGTCATCTCACTCGGGAGTGCCAGACAATCGGTGCTGGTCAGCTGCTGCAGCCTCAGCAGCGAGAGCTGAAGCAGGGTGAGGCATCGCCTCACCAGGGAAGTGCAAGGGGGAAGGGAGTCCCTTTTCCTAGAGAGGGGAACTGAGACACACAACACCTGGAAAATCGGGTAACTCCCACCCCAATACTGCACTGTAAGCACACCAGCACACCAGGAGAATATATCCCACACATGGCCGGGAGGGTCCCATGCCCATGGAGCCTCCCTCCTTGCTAACACAGGAGTCTGCGACAATCTAACCACAAGACAGCAGCGAGGCTGGGGGAGGGGTGCCTGCGATTGCTGAGGCTTAAGTAGGTAAACAAAGCTGCTGGGAAGCTCGAACTGGGTGGAGCTCACAGCAGCTCAAGGAAACCTGCCTGTCTCTGTAGACTCCGCCTCTGGGGACAGGGCATAACTAAAGCAGCAGAGGCCTCTGCAGATGCGAACGACTCTGTCTGAGAGCTTTGAAGAGAGCGGTGGATATCCCAACACGGAGGCTGAGATCTGAGAAGGGGCAGACTGCCTGCTCAAGGGGATCTCTGACCTCTGAGTAGCCTAACTGGGGACTACTTCCCCACTAGGGGAAGTCTGACACCTCACACCTCACAGGGTAGAGTACAACCCTGAGAGGAAGTTTCCAAAGCAAGAATCAGACAGGTGAACTCACTGTTCACCAATATTCTATCTTCTGCAAATTCTGCGGCTGATACCCAGGCAATCAGGGTCTGGAGTGGACCTCAAGCTATCTCCAACAGACCTATAGCTGAAGGTCCTGACTGTCAGAAGGAAAACTATCAAACAGGAAGGACACCTATACCAAAACCCCATCAATACGTCACCATCTTCAAAGACCACAGGCAGATAAAACCACAAAGATGGGGAAAAAGCAGGGCAGAAAAGCTGGAAATTCAAAAAATAAGAGCGCATCTCCTCCTGCAAAGGAGCACAGCCCATCGCCAGCAACGGATCAAAGTTGGTCAGAGAATGACTTTGACGAGATGAGAGAAGAAGGCTTCAGTCCATCAAACCTCTCAGAACTAAAGGAGGAAATACGTACCCAGCGCAAAGAAACTAAAAATCTTGAAAAAAGAGTGGAA
>NC_045440.1:43586234-43622419 GCF_002776525.5 Piliocolobus tephrosceles
CAGAGCAGTTTCACAAAAAGCTTCCTCTGGATTTTACCTGAGGATACTTCTTTCTCCATATTCAAAGGATCGTTCCCAAATGTCCTTCCTCAGATTCCACAGAAACAGTGATTTCAAGCTGCTCAATGCAAGGAATGGTTTAAATCTATGAGACGAATACACACATCGCAAAGCAGTTGCTCAGAAAGTTTCTCTGCAGCTTTCATCGGAAGACGTTTCCTTGCTCATCACAAGCCTCCAGCTGTCACTAAACATTCCTTCACAGATTCTTCAAAGACAGAGTTTCGAGACTGGGCATCATAGAGTAAGTGTTAAGGAAGCAAACTCATTAACATAGAGAAAGCATAACTCTGTGAAGTGAATGCACATATCAGAGAGCATATTCTGGTAACGCATCTTCCTCGATTTTATTTCAGTATATTTCACTATTTGCAATAGTCCTCAATGCGCTCCGAAATATCAGGTGTTTGGTTTCACAGGAAAAGTGTTCAAACGCTGCCTTGTGAGAAAAAAGGTAAAACTCCCTGAGTTGAATGCATACATCACAAAGTAGTTTCTCAGGAAGCTTCTATCCAGTTTTTATCTGAAGATATCTAATCTTTCAACGTAGGTCTGTATGTGATGTAGAAAGTCCCTTTGTGGATCTGCTCATGACGGAGTTTCCATACTGCGTAGTATAAGAAAAGTTTTAACTATGCGAGATAAATAAATATATCTAACACAAAGCAGTTTCACAGAAGTCTTCTTTCCGGTTTTTTCTGAGGACATTTCTTTTCACCATAGCCGTCCCTATACTCACGAATGTATCTTGGTAGCCTTTTCTCCAAAAGGGATTCCAGAATCCTATAGGAGAAGAAAGGTATATATCATTGAATGGAATGCACACGTCACAAAGCAGCTCCTCAGAAAGCTTCTCTTCAGTTTCTATCTGAAGATGTTTCCTTTCTCACCGTAAGCCTCAAAGTGCTCCTGAATATCCCTTCGGAGACTAAACAAACACAGTGTTATGATACAGCTCAATGAAAAAGAAGCTTAAATGTGTGAGCGGAATTCACGTGACACAGAGCAGGTTCACAGAAAGCTTCCTTCTGCTTTCTCTCTGAGGTTATGTTTTCTTCAGGATATTCTAAAGAGCGTCTCCAAATGTCCTTTCTTAAATTCCACAGAAAGAGTGATTTCAAACTGCTAAATCTAAAGAATGAATCACCTTTGAGATGGACACAAACATCACAAAAGAGCTGCGCAGAAAGCTCTCTCCAATTTTTGATGGGAGATATTTACTTGCTCGACACAGGCCTCAGGGTGCCACATACTTTCCCTTCACAGAAGCCTCAGAGGCCTACTTTCGAACTCGGAAATGTAGAGTAAGCTTTAACCCTGTGAAAAGAATCGACATGTCAGAGAGCAGTCTCCTCTAGTGCTTCTTTCTGTTTTTTACTGGACGATACTTCACTTTTTGCCAGTCTTCAATGTGCTTCGAATATCACTCTTTTGGTTTTACAGGAACAGTGTTCAAACTGCACATAATGAGAAGAACATTAAAACTCCATGAGTGGAATGCAAACATCACCTTGCAGCTTCTCAGAAAGCTTCTCTCCAGTATTTATCTTACTATATTTCCTATTTGACAATAGGCCGGAATGTGATCCCAAATATCCCTTCGTGGATCCATCCACGAGGGATTTCCAAGCTGCATAATGTAAAGAAAGCTTCATCTACATGAGAAGAATAAACATAGAAAAAAGCAGATTCACAGACAGCTTCTTTCCAGTTTTTATCTGAAGATATTTCCTTTTTCACCATAGTCCTGAGTGTGCTCCCAAAAGTCCCTTCGTGTATCAGTCCATGACAGTTTTCAAGCTGTGTAATGTAAGTAAACCTTTATCTCTGTGAGACAATAACACATACCACAGAGAAGTTTCCTACAAAAATTCTTTCCAGGGTTTCTCTGCAGCTTTTTCCCTTTTCATCATCAGAATCAACATGCTCCCGAATATCACTTGGTACCTGTTTCTCCAAAAGGGATTCCCCGATGCTGTACAAGAAGAGAGGTATAACACTGTGAGTAGAATGCACACGTCACTAAGCAGTTCCTCGGAAAGCTTCTCTCCAGTTTCGGTCTGAACATATTTCCTTTTTAACCGTAAGTCTCACAGTGCTCCAGAATGTCCCATGAGGTCTGAAACATACACAGGGTTATAAAACTACTCAACATAAGGAGAGGCTTAACTGAGGAAGAGGAATTAAGACGACCCAGAGTAGTATCACAGAAAGCTTCCTTCTGGATTTTACCTGAGGAAATTTCTTCCTCCATGTTCTTAGGATCGTTCCCAAATGTCCTTCCTCAGATTCCACAAAAACAGTGATCTCAATCTGCTCAATCCAAGGAACGGTTTAAATCTAAGAGATGAATACACACATCGCAAAGCAATTTCTCAGAAAGTTACTCTGCAGGTTTCATCGGAAGATGTTTCCTTGCTCACCACAAGCCTCCGGGCGTCACTAAATATCCCTTCACAGATTCTTCAAACACAGAATTTCGAAACTGGGCAACATAGAGTAAGCATAAATTCTGTGAAGTGAATGCACATATCAGAGAGCAGATTCTTGGAATGCATGTTTCTCGATTTTATTTCAGTATATTTCGCTATTTGCCATAGTCCTCAGTGCGCTCTGAAATATCACATTTTTGGTTACACAGGAACAGTGTTTAATCACTGCCTGTGAGAAAAGAGGTATAACTAACTGAGCAGAATGCATACATCACAAGTAGTTTCTCAGAAAGCACCTATCTAATTTTTATCTGAAGATATCTCCTCTTTCACCGTAGGCCTGAATTTGCTCTACAACATCCCTTCCTGGATTCTTGCATGACGTAGATTCCAAACTGTGTAATATAAGAAAGATTTGAAATATGTGAGATGAATAGATATATCTAACATGGAGCAGTTTCACAGAAATCTTTCCAGTTTTGTCTGAGGATATTTCCTTTGTCACCATAGCCATCCCTATACTCCTGAATGTCTCTTTGTAGCTTTTTCACCAAAAGGAATTCCGGAATTCTCTAGGAGAAGAAAGGTACATTTCTGTGAGTGGAATGCACACGTCACAAAGCAGCTCCTCAGAAAGCGTTTCCTTTCTCACCGTAACCCTCAAATCTCTCCTGAATATCCCTTCGCAGTCTAAACAAAAACAGTGTTATGATACTGCTCAATGAAAGGAGAAGCTTAACTGTGTGAGTGGAATTCACATGACACAGAGCAGGTTCAGAGAAAGCTTCCTTCTCGTTTCTCTCTGAGGTTATTTCTTTTTCGAGGTATTATAAATAGCGTCTCCAAATGTCCTTCTCAGATTCCACAGAAACGGTGATTTCAAACTGTTCTATCCAAAGAATAATTTAACTCTTTGAGATGAACACCAACATCACCAAAGTGTTGCGCAGAAAGCTTCTCTCCAATTTGCGATGGGAGACATTTTCTTGCTCTACACAGGCCTCTGGTAGCCACTTAATATCCCTTTGCAACACCCGCAGAGGCTGACTTTCAAACTGGGAAATGTAGAGTAAGATTTAACCCTGTGAAAAAAATGGGCATGTCAGAGAGCAGTTTCCTCGAGTGCTATTTTTTGTTTTTTAATGTACAACATTTCACTTTTTTGCCATAGTCTTCAATGTGCTCTGAATACCACTATATTGGTTTACAGAAACAGTGTCGAAATTGTGCCTTATGAGAATAACGTTAAAACTCCCTGAGTGGAATGCTGACATCACCAAGCAGTTTCTCAGAAATCGTCTCTCAAATTTTTATCTCACTACATTTCCTATTTGACTATAGGCCCAAATGTGATCCCAAATATCCTTTCGTGGATCAATCCAGGAGGGAGTTTCCAAGGTGCGAATTGTAAGAAAAGCTTCATCTCTATGAGAAAATAAACATAGAAAAAAGCAGATTCACGGAAATCTTCTTTCCAGTTTTTATCTGAAGTTATTTTCTTTATCACCATAGTCCTGACTGTGCTCTCAAAAGTCCCCTTGTGGATCCGTCCATGACGGTTTTCAAGCTGTGTAATGTAAGGAAACCTTTATCTATATGAGATGATTACACATATCACAGACTAGTTTAAAAGAAAGCTTCTTTCCAGGTTTTGTCTGAGGCTATTTCCATCTTCATCATCGGCATCAACATGCTCCCAAATATCACTTAGTACCTGTTTCTCCAAAAGGGTTTCCCTGATGCTGTATGAGAAGAGAGGTATAACACTGAGTGGAATGCACACGTCACAAAGCAGTTCCTCGGAAAGCTTCTTTCCAGTATTGGTCTGAACATATTTCCTTTTTCACCGTATGTATGCCTCAAAGTGCTCCCGAGTGTCCCATCACACGCTAAACATACACAGGGTTATAAAACTACTCAATGTAAGGAGAAGCTTAACTAAGCGACAGGAATTAAGATGACACCGAGTAGTTTCACAGACAGCTTCCTTCTGGATTTTACCTGAGGATATTTCTTTCTCCATGTTCTAAGGATCACTCCCAAATGTCCTTCTTCAGATTCCACAAAAACAGTGATTTCAATCTACTCAACCCAAAGAACGGTTTAAATCTGTGAGAAGAATACACACATTGCAAAGCAGTTGCTCAGAAAGTTACTCTGCAGGTATCATCGGAAGATGTTTCCCTGCTCACCACAAGCCTCCGGGCGTCACTAAATATATCTTCACAGATTTTTCAAAGACAGAATTTGGAAACTGCACAACATAGAGTAAGCAAAATTCTGTGAAGTGAATGCACATATCAGGGAGCAGATTCCTGGAACGCTTCTTTCTCTATTTTATTTCAGTGTATTTCACTATTTGCCATAGTACTCAACGTGCTGTGAAATACCACATTTTCTGTTCCACAGGAACAGTGTTTAAACACTGCCTTGTGAGAAAATAGGTATAACTTCCCGAGCGGAATACATAGATCACAAGAACTTTCTCAGAAAGCTTCTATCCAGTTTTTACCTGAAGATATCTCCTCTTTCACCATAGGCATGAATGTGCTCTCGAATGTCCCTTCACAGATTCGTGAATGACGGAGTTTCCAAACTGCATAATATAAGAAAGGTTTTAACTAGGCGGGATGAATAGATATATCTAAGAAGAAGCAGTTTCACAGAAAACTTCTTTCCAGTTTTGTCTGAGGATATTTCCTTTTTCACCATAGCCATCCCTATACTCCCGAATGTATCTTCATAGCTTTTTCCCAAAAGGGATTCTGGAATCCTCTAGAAGAAGAAAGGTATATTTCTGTGAGTGGAATGCACACGTCACAGAGCAGTTTCTCAGAAACCTTCTCTCCAGTTTCTATCTGAAGCCGTTTCCTTTCTCACCGTAACTCTCAAATCACTCCTGAATATCCCTTCACAGTCTGAACAAAACCAGTGTTATGATTCTGCTCAATGAATAGAGAAGCTTAACTCTTTGATCGGAATTCATGTAACACACCACAGGTTCACAGAAAGCTTCCTTCTGGTTTCTCTCTGAAGTTATGTCTTCTTTTTGCCAGTCTTCACTTTTTGCCAGTCTTTAATGTGCTCCGAACATCACTCTTTTGGTTTTACAGCAACAGTGTTCAAACTGTGCCTATGAGAAGAACAATAAAACTCCCTGAGTGGAATGCACACATCACCAAGCAGCTTCTCTGAAAGCTTCTCTCCAATTTTTATCTGACTCTATTTACTATTTCACCATAGGCCCGAATATGATCCCAAATATCCCTTCGTGGATCCATCCATGAGGGAGTTTCCAAGCTGTGTAATGTAAAGAAAGCGTCATATCTGTGACAAGAATAAACATAGAAAAAAGCAGATTCACAGAAAGCTTCTTTCCAGTTTTTATCTGAAGATATTTCCTTTTTCACCACTGTCCTGAGTGTGCTCCCGAAAGTCCCTTCGTGGATCCGTCCATGACCGTTTTCAACCTGTGTAATGTAAGGAAACCTTTATTTCTGTGAATGATTACACATATCACGGAGTAGTTTCCTAGAATGTGTCTTCCCAGGTTGTGTCTGAGGCTTTTTCCCTTTTCATCATTGGCATCAAAATGCTCCCGAATATCACTTGGTACCTGTTTCTCCAAAAGGGTTTCCTCGACGCTGTATGAGAAGAGAGATATAACACTGTGAGTGGAATGCACACGTCACAAAGCAGTTCCTCGGAAAGCTTCTCTCCGGTTTCTCTCTGAACATATTTCCTTTCTCACTGTAAGCCTCAAAGTGCTCCCGAATGTCCCATCACACTCTGAACATACACAGGGTTATAAAAATCCTCAATGTAAGGAGAGGCATAACTAAGCGAGAGGAATTAAGATCACATAGAGTAGTTTCACAGGAAGCTTCCTTCTGGATTTTACCTGGGGATATTTCTTTCTCCATGTTCTAAGGATTGTTCCCAAGTGGTTATGAAAGGTATATTCCTTTGAGTGGAATGCACACGTCACAAAGCAGCTCTTCAGAAAGCTTCCCTCCAGTTTCTATCTGAAGACGTTTCCTTTCTCACCGTAACCCTCAAATCACTCCTGAATATCCCTTCACAGTCTAAACAAGAACAGTTTTATGATACTGCTCAATGAAAAGAGAAGCCTAACTGTGTGAGCGGAATTCACGTGACACAGAGCAGTTTCACAGAAAGCTTCCTTCTGGTTTCTCTCTGAGGTTGTGTCTTTTTCAGGATATTCCAAAGAGCGTCTCCAAGTGTCCTTTCTCAGATTCCACTGAAACAGTGATTTCAAACTGCTCAATCCAAGGAATGATTTAACTCTTTGAGATGAACAGAAACATCACAAAAGAGTTGTGCAGGAAACTTCTCTGCAATTTTAGATGGGAGACATTTCCTTGCTCGACACAGGCCTCCGGTTACCACTTACTATCCCTTCACAGAACCCTCAGAGGTGGACTTTCATACTGGGAAATGTAGAGTAAGCTTTAACCCTGTGAAAGAAATCGACATGTCAGAGAGCAGTTTCCTCGAGTGCTTCTTTAGTTTTTAATTGGACGAAATTTCACTTTTTGCTATAGTCTTCAATGTGCTTCAAATATCATTCTTTTGGTTTTACAGGAACAGTCTTCAAACTGTGCCTTATGAGAAGAACATTAAAACTCCCTGAGTGGAATGCACACATCACCAAGCAGTTTCTCAGAAAGCTTTTCTCCAGTATTTATCTGACTATATTTCGTATTTGACCACAGGCCCAAATGTGATCCCTAATATCCCTTCGTGGATCCATCCACGAGGGAGTATCCAAGCTGTATAATGTAAAGAAATCTTCATCTACGTGAGAAGAATACACATAGAAAAAAGCAGATTCACAGAAAGTTTCTTTCCAGTTTTTATCTGAATATATTTCCTTCTTCTCCATAGTCCTGAGTGTGCTCCCGAAAGTCCTTTCATGGATATGTCCATGACTGTTTTCAAGCTGTGTAATGTAAGGAAACTTTTATATATGTGAGATGATTACACATATCACAGAGTAGTTTCCTAGAAAGCTTCTTTCCAGGTTTTGTCTGAGGCTATTTCCCTTTTCATCATCAGCATCAACATGCTCCCGAATATCACCTGGTACTTCTCTCTCCAAAAGGGTTTCCCCGACGCTGTATGAGAAGAAAGGTATAACACTGTGAGTGGAATGTACACGTCACAAAGCAGTTCCTCGGAAAGCTTCTCCCCAGTTTTGGTCTGAACATATTTCCTTTTTCACCGTAAGCCTCAAAGTGCTCCCAAATGTCCCATCACACGCTAAACATACACAGGGTTATAAAACTACTCAACATAAGGAGAGGCTTAACTGAACAAGAGGAATTAAGATGACACAGAGTAGTTTCACAGAAAGCTTCATTATGGATTTTACCTGAGGATATTTCTTTCTCCAAGTTCTAAGGATCGTTCCCAAATGTTTCCTCAGATTCCACAAAAACAGTGATTTCAATCTGCTCAATCCAAAGAAGTTTAAATCTAGGTGACGAATACACACATTGCAAAGCAGTTGCTCAGAAAGTTACTCTGCAGGTTTCATCAGGTGATGTTTCCTTGCTCACCACAAGCCTCTGGGCGTTACTAAATATTTCTTCACAGATTTTTCAAAGACAGAATTTTGAAACTGGGCAAAATAGAGTAAGCATAAATTCTGTGAAGTGAATGCACATTTCAGAGAGCAGATTCTTGGAATGCTTCTTCCTCGATTTTATTTCAGTATATTTCACTATTCGCCCCAGTGTGCTCTGAAATATCACTTTTTTGGGTTCACAGGAACAGTGTTTAAACACTGCCTTGTGAGAAAAGAGGTATAACTCCCTGAGCGGAATGCATACATCACAAAATAATTTCTCAGAAAGCTTCTTTCCAGTTTTTATCTGATGATATCTCCTCTTTCACCGAAGGCCAGTGTGTGCTCCCGATTGTCCCTTCACGGATCCATGAATGCCGGATTTTCCAAACTGTGAAATATATAAGAAAACTGTTAACTATGTGAGATGAATAGATATATCTAACACGAAGCAGTTTCAGAGATTTTCTTTACAGTTTTTGTCTGAGGATATTTCCTTTTTCACCATAGCATTCCTATACTCCCAAATGTCTCTTGGTAGCTTTTTCACCAAAAGGGTTTCCCGAATCTTCTAGGAGAAGAAAAGTACATTTCTGTGAGTGGAATGCACACGTCACAAAGCAGCTCCTCAGAAAGCTTCTCTCCAGTTTCTATCTAAAGACGTTTTCTTTCTCACGGTAACCCTCAAATCACTCCTGAATATTCCTTCGCAGTCCAAACAAAAACAGTGTTATGATACTGCTCAGTGAAAAGAGAAGCTTAACTGTGTGAGCGGAATTCACGTGACACGGAGCATGGTCACAGAAAGCTTCCTTCTGGTTTCTCTCTGAGGTTATTTATTTTTCAGGGTGTTCTAAAGAGCGTCTCCAAATGTCCTTTCTCAGATTCCACAGTAACAGTGATTTCAAACTGCTCAATCCAAAGAATGGTTTAACTCTTCGAGATAAACACAAACATCACAAAAGAGTTGCACAGAAAGCTTCTCTCCAATTTTCGATGGGAGACATTTCCTTGCTTGACACAGGCCTCTGGTTGCCACTTACTATCCCTTCACAGAACCCTCAGAGGCAGACTTTCAAGCTGGGAAATGTAGAGTAAGCTTTAACCCTGTGAAAAGAATGGGCATGTCAGAGAGCAGTTTCTTCAAGTGCTTCTTTCTCTTTATTACTGGATGACATTTCACTTTTTGCCATTGACTTCAAAGTGCTCCGAATATCACTCTTCTGGTTTTACAGGAACAGTGTTCAAACTGTGCCTTATGAGGAGATCATTAAAGCCCCCTGAGTGGAATGTACACATCATCAAGCAGTTTCTCATAAAGCTTCTCTCCAGTTTTTTTCTGACTCTATTTCCTATTTGAACATAGGCCCGAAGGTGATCCCAAATATCCTTTCGTGGATCCATCCACGAGCGAGTTTCCAAGCTGCGTAATGTAAAGAACCTTTCATCTATGTGAGAAGAATAAACAGAAAAAAGCAGATTCACAGAAAGCATCTTTCCGGTTTTTATCTGAAGATATTTCCTTTTTCACCATAGTCCTGAGTGTGCTCCCAAAAGTACCTTCGTGGATCAGTCCATGACATTTTCCAAGCTGTGTAATGTAAGGAAACCTTTATCTCTGTGAGGTGATAACACATATCACAGAGAAGTTTACTAGAAAAATTCTTTCCAGGTTTTGTCTGAGGCTACTTCTCCTTCATCATCAGTATCAACATGCTCCCGAATGTCACTTGGTACCTGTCTCTCCAAAAGGGATTCCCCAACGCTGTGTGAGAAGAGAGTATAACACTGAGTGGAATGCACACGTCACAAAGCAGTTCCTCGGAAAGCTTCTCCCCAGTTTTGGTCTGAACAGATATCCTTTTTCACTGTAAGCCTCAAAGTGCTCCCGAATGTCCCATCACGTGCTAAGCATACACAGGGTTATAAAACTACTCAACATAAGGAGAGGCTTAACTGAGTGAGAGGAATTAAGATGACCCAGTGTAGTTTCACAGAAAGCTTCCTTCTGGATTTTACCTGAGGATATTTCTTTCTCCATGTTCTAAGGATCGTTCCAAAATGTCCTTCCTCAGATTCCACAAAAACAGTGATTTCAATCTGCTCAATCCAAAGAATGACTTAATTCTTTGAGATGAACACAAACATCACAAAAACGTTGCCCAGAAAGATTCTCTCCAATTTTCTCTGGGAGACATTTTCTTGCTTGACACAGGCCTCAGGGTGCCACTTACTATCCCTTCACAGAACCCTCAGAGGCCGCTTTCCAACTGGGAAATGTAGAGTAAGCTTTAACCCTGTGAAAAGAATCGACATGTCAGAGAGCAGTTTCCTCGAGTGCTTCTTTCTGTTTTTTATTGGGCGACATTTCACTTTTTGCCATAGTCTTCAATGCGCCCCGAATATCACTCTTTTGGTTTTACAGGAACAGTCTTCAAACTGTGCCTTATGAGAAGCACATTAAAATTCCCTGAGTGGAATGCACACATCACCAAGCAGTTTCTCAGAAAGCTTATCGCTAGTTGTTATCGAAATATCTTTCCTATTTGACCATAGGCCCGAATGTGATCCCGAATATCCTTTCGTGGATCCGTCCACGACGGAGTTTCCAAGCTGCATAATATAAAGAAAGCTTCATCTAAGTGAGAAGAATAAACATAGAAAAAAGCAGATTCACAGGAAGCTTCTTTCCAGTTTTTATCTGAAGATATTTCCTTTTTCACCAAAGTCCTGAATGTGCTCCCAAAAGTCCCTTCGTGGATCCGTCCATGACAGTTTTTAAGTTGTGTAATGTAAGGAAACCTTTATCTCTGTGAGATGATTACACATATCACTGAGCAGTTTCTAGAAAGCTTCTTTCCATGTTTCATCTGGGGCTATTTCTCTTTTCATTATCGTCATCAACATGCTCCCGAATATCACTTGGTACCTCTTTCTCCCAAAGGGTTTCCTCGACACCATAGGAGAAGAGAGGTATAACACTGTTAGTGGAATGCACACGTCACAAAGCAGTTCCTCGGAAAGCTTCTCTTCAGTTTCGGCCTGAACATATTTCCTTTTTCACCATATGCCTCAAAGTGCTACCGAATGGCCTATCACACGCTAAACATACACAGGGTTATGTAACTACTCAATGTAAGGAGAGGCTTAACTAACCGAGAGGAATTAAGAAGACACAGAATCATTTCACAGAAAGCTTTCTTCCGGATTGTACCTGAGGATATTTCTTTCTCCATGTTCTAAGGATCGTTCCCAAATGTCCTTCCTCAGATTCCACAAAAACTGTGATTTCCATCTGCTCAATCCAAAGCATGGTTTAAATCTATGAGATGAATACACATTGCAAAACAGTTGCTCAGAATGTTACTCTGCAGGTTTCATCGGAGGATGTTTCCTTGCTCACTCAAGCCTCTGGGTGTCACTAAATATTCCTTCACAGATTCTTCAAAGACAGAATTTCGAAACTGAGCAACATAGAGTAAGCATAAATTCATGAAGTGAATGCACATATCAGAGAGCAGATCCTTGGAAAGTTTCTTTCTCAATTTTATTTTAGCATATTTCACTATTTGCCATAGTCCTCAATGCGCTTCATAATATCACTTTTTCGGTTACACAGGAACAGTGTTTAAACAGTGCCTTTGAGAAAGGTATAACTCCCTGAGCAGAATGCATACATCACAAATAGTTTCTCAGAAAGCTTCTATCCAGTTTTTTCTGAAGTTATCTCCTCTTCCACCATAGGCCTGAATGTGCTCCCAAATAACCCTTCGCATATTTGTGCATGACAGAGTTTGCAAACTCCATAATATAAGAAAGGTTTGTAGTATGCAAGATGAATAGATATATCTAACACGAAGCAGTTTCACAGAAACCTTCTTTCCAGTTTTGACCGAGGATATTTCCTTTTCCACCATAGCCGTCCCTATACTCCCGAATGTCTCTTGGTACCCTTTTCACCAAAAGGGATTCCGGAATCCTCTAGGAGAAGAAAGGTAAATTTCTGTGAGTGGAGTGCACACGTCACAAAGCAGTCCTCAGACAGCTTCTCTCCAGCTTGTATCTGAAGACAGTTCGTTTCTCACAATGAGTCTCAAAGCGCTACAGAATATCTCTTCTCAGAATAAATAAAAACAGTGTTATGATACTGTTCAATGAAAAGAGAAGCTTAACTGTTTGAGCGGAATTCACTTGATACACAGCAGGTTCACAGAAAGCTTCCTTCTGGTTTCTCTCTGAGGTGATTTCTTTTTCAGGGTATTCTAAGAGCGTCTCCAAATGTCCTTTCTCAGATTCCACAGAAACATTGATTTCAAACTGCTCAATCCAAAGAATGATTTAACTCTTTGAGATGAATACGATCATCACAAAAGAGTTGCGCAGAAAGCTTCTCTCCAATTTTCGATGGGAGACATTTCCTTACTCGACACAGGCCTCCGGTTGCCACTTATTATCCCGTTGCAGAACCCTCAGAGGCCGACTTTCAAACTGGGAAATATAGAGTAAGCTTTAACCCAGTGAAAAGAATGGGCATTTCAGAGAGCAGTTTCTTCGAGTGCTTCTTTCTGTTTTTTATTGGATGACATTTCACTTTTTGCAATTCTCTTCAACTTGCTCCGAATATCACTCTTTTGGTTTTACAGGAACAGTGTTCAAACTGTGCCTTATGAGAAGAACATTAAAATTCCCTTAGTGGAATGCACACATCACCAAGCAGTTTTTCACAAAGCTTCTCTCCAGTTTTTTTCCGACTCTATTTCCTATTTGACCACAGACCCGTATGTGATCCCAAATATCCCTTCGTTCATCCATCCACGAGGGAGTTTCCAAGCTGTATAATGTAAATAAAGCTTCATCTATGTGAGAAGAATGAACAAGAAAAAGCAGATTCACAGAAAGCTTCTTTCCAGTTTTTATCTGAAGATATTTCCTTTTTCACCGTAGTCCTGAGTGTGCTCCCGAAAGTTTAATCGTGGATTCGTCCATGACAGTTTTCAAGCTGTGTAATATAAGGAAACCTTTATCTCTGTGAGATGATTACACATATCACAGAGTAATTTCCTAGAAAGCTTCTTTCCAGGTTTTGTCTGAGGCTATTTCCCTTTCCATCATCGGATCAGTATACTCTGGAATATCACTCGGTACCTGTCTCTCCAAAAGAGATTCCCTGACGCTGTATGAGAAGAGAGGTATAACACTGTGAGTGGAATGCACAGATCACAAAGCAGTTCCTCGGAAAGCTTCTCTCCGGTTTCTCTCTGAACATATTTCCTTCTTCACCGTAAGCCTGAAAGTGCTCCCAATTTTCCCATCACATGCTGAACATACACAGGGTTATAAAACTAATCAACGTAAGGAGAGGCTTAACTGAGTGAGAGGAATTAAGATGACACAGAGTAGTTTCACAGAAAGCTTCCTTCTGGATTTTACCTGAGGAAATTTCTTCCTCCATGTTCTAAGTATTGTACCCAAGTGTCCTTCCTCAGATTCCACAAAAACAGTGATTTCAATCTGCTCAATGCAAAGAACAGTTTAAATCTATGAGACGAATACACACATCACAAAACAGTTGCTCAGAAACTTACTCTGCAGGTTTCATCGGAATATGTTTCCTTGCTCACCACAAGCCTCCAGGGGTCACTAAATATCCCTTCACAGATTCTTCAAAGACAGAATTTCGAAACTGGTTAACATAGAGTAGCATAAATTCTGTGAAGTGAATGCACATATCAGAGAGCAGATTCCTGGAACGCTTCTTTCTCGATTTTATTTCAGTATATTTCACTATTTGCCATAGTCCTCAATGTGCTCTGAAATATCACTTTTTCTGTTCCACAGGAACAGTGTTTAAACACAGCCTAGTGAGAAAAGAGGTATAACTCCCTGAGTGCAATGCATACATCACAAGTAATTTCTCATAAATCTTCTATCCAGTTTTCATCTGAAGATATCTTGTCTTTCACCATAGGCCTGAATGTGCTCCCAAATGTCACTTCACGGATTCATGCATGATGGAGCTTCCAAACTGCCTAATATAAGAAAGGTTTGATGTATGCGAGATGAATAGATATATCTAACATGAAGCAGTTTCACAGAAATCTTCTTTCCAGTTTTGTCTGAGGATAATTCCTTTTTCACCATAGCCGTCCATATGCTTCCGAATATCTCTTGGTAGCTTTTTCTCCAAAAGGGATTCTGGAATCCTCTAGGAGTAG
Source organism: Piliocolobus tephrosceles (assembly GCF_002776525.5). NCBI lineage: Eukaryota > Metazoa > Chordata > Mammalia > Primates > Cercopithecidae > Piliocolobus > Piliocolobus tephrosceles. Next base: position 43,600,532 of record NC_045440.1, read on the forward strand.
AAAGGTATATTTCTGTGAGTGGAATTCACACGTCACAAGGCAGATCCTCAGAAAGCTTTTCTCCAGTTTCTATCTGAAGTGGTTTCCTTTCTCATCATAACCCTCAAATCACTCCTGAATATCCCTTCAAAGTCTAAACAAAAAGAGTGGTATCATACTGCTCAATGAAAAGAGAAGCTTACGTTTGTGAGCGGAATGCACGTGATACAGAGCAATTTCACAGAAAGCTTCCTTCTGGTTTCCTTCTGAGTTATTTCTTTTTCAGGATATCCTAAAGAGAGACTTTAAATGTCCTTTCGGAGATCCCACAGAAACAGTGATTTCAAACTGCCCAATCCAAAGAATGATTTAACTCATTGAGATGAACACAAACATCCCAAAAGTGTTGCGTAGAAAGCAGCTATCTCTTCAATTTTCGATGGGAGACATTATTTTGCTAGACACAGGCCACCGGTTGCCACTTACTATCCCTTCACAGAACCCTCAGAGACCGACTTTCAAACTGGGAAATGTAGAGTAAGCTCTAACCCTGTGAAAAGAAAGGGCATGCCAGAGAGCAGTTTCTTAGAGTGCTACTTTCTGTTTTTTATTGGACGACATTTCACTTTTTTCTATAGTCTACAATGTGCTCTGAATATCACTATTTTGAAACTCTGCCTTATGAGAAGAACATTAAAACCCCCTGAGTGGAAAGCACACATCACCAAGCATTTTCTCAGAAAGCTTCTTTCCAGTTTTTATCTGACTCTATTTCCTATTTGACCATAGGCCCGAATGTGATCCCATATAGCCCTTCGTGGATCCATCCACTAGGGAGTTTCCAAGCTGCATAATGTAAAGAAAGCTTCATCTATGTGAGAAGATTAAACATAGAAAAAAGCAGATTCACAGAAAGCTTCTTTCCACTTTTTTATCTGGAGATATTTCCTTTTTCACCATAGTCTTGATTCTGCTCCCGAAGGTCCCTTCATGGATCCGTCCATGACATTTTCAAGCTGTGTAATGTAAGGAAACCTTTATCGCTGTGAAATGATTACACATATCACAGAGTAGTTTCCTAGAAAGCTTCTTTCCAGGTTTTGTCTGAGGCTATTTCCCTTTTCATCATTGGCATCAACATGCTCCCGAATATCACTTGGTACCTGTTTCTCCAAAATGGTTTCCTCGACACTGTATGAGAAGAGAGGTATAACACTGTGAGTGGAATGCACATGTCACAAAGCGGTTACTCGGAAAGCTTCTCTCCAGTATCGGTCTGAACGTATTTCCTTTTTCACTGGAAGCCTTGAAGTACTCCCGAATGTCCCATCACATGCTAAACATACACAGGGTTATAAAACTACTCAACATAAGGAGAGGCTTAACTAAGCAAGAGGAATTAAGATGACCCAGAGTAGTTTCACAAAAAGCTTCCTTCTGGATTTTACCTGAAGATATTTCTTTCTCCATGTTCTAAGGATCGTTCCCAAATGTCCTTCCTCAGATTCCAAAAAAACAGTGATTTCAATCTGCTCAATCCAAAGAGCGGTTTAAATCTATGAGAAGAATACCCACATTACAAAGTAGTTGCTCAGAATGTTACTCTGCAGGTTGCATTTGAAGATGATTCCTTGCTCACCACAAGCCTCTGGGCATCACTAAATATCCCTTCACAGATTCGTCAAAGACAGAATTTCGAAACTGAGTAACATAGAGTAAGCATAAATTCTGTGAAGTGAATGCATATATCAGAGAGGAGATTCTTGGAACGCTTCTTTCTCGATTTTATTTCAGTACATTTCACTATTTGCCATAATCCTCAATGCGCTGTGAAATATCACTTTTTCGGTTACACAGGAACAGTGTTTAACACTGCCTTGCGAGAAAAGAGATAAACTCCTTCAGAGGAATGCATACATCACAAGTAATTTCTCAGAATGCTTCTATCCAGTTTTTATCTGAAGATATCTCCTCTTTCACCGAAGGCCTGAATGTGCTCCCAAATGTCCCTTCAAGGACTCGTGCATGACGCAGTTTCCATACTGCATAATATAAGAAAAGTTTGACCTGTGCGAGATGAATAGATATATCTAACAGGAAGCAGTTTCACAGAAATCTTCTTTCCAGTTTTGTCTACAAACATCACAAAAGAGTTGCACAGAAAGCTTCCCTCCAATTTTCGATGGCAGACTTTTCCTTGCTTGAAACAGGCCTCCTGTTGCCAAATTTTCCACCTTTTCACAGAACCCTCAGAGGCCGACTTTCAAAATGGGAAATACAGAGTAAGCTTTAACCCTGTGAAAAGAATGGGCATGTCAGAGAGCACTTTCTTCGAGTGCTTCTTTCTGTTTTCGGTTGGATGACATTTCACTTTTTTCCATAGTTTCCAATGTGCTCCGAATATCACTCTTGGTTTTACAGGAACAGTATTAAATCTGTGCCTTATGAGAAGAACATTAAAAACCCCTGAGTGGAATGCACACATCACCAATCAGTTTCTCAGAAAGCTTTTCTCCAGTTTTCATCTGACTATGTTTCCTATTTGACCATAGGCCTGAATGTGATCCCAAATATCCTTTCCTCGATCCATCCACCAGGGACTTTCCAAGCTGCGTAATGTAAAGAAATCTTTATCTATATGAGAAGAATAAACATAGAAAAAAGCAGATTCACAGAAGGCTTCTTTCCAGTTTTTATCTGAAGATATTTCTTTTTTCACCATAGTCCTGAGTGTTCTCCCAAAAGTCCCTTCATGGATTCGTCCATGACAGTTTTCAAGCTGTGTAATGTAAGGAAACCTTTATCTCTGTGAGATGATTACACATATCACAGAGTAGTGTCCTAGAAAGCATCTTTACAGGATTTGTCTGAGGCTATTCCTCTTTTCATCATTGGCATCAACATGCTCCCCAATACCACCTGGAACCTCTTTCTCCAAAAGTGTTTCCTGACGCTGTATGAGAAGAGAGTATAACACTGTGTGTGGAATGCACACGTCACAATGCAGTGCCTTGGAAAGCTTCTCTCCAGTTTCGGTTTGAACATATTTCCTTTTTCACCGTAAGCCTCAAACTGCTCGTGAATGTCCCATCACATGCTAAACATACACAGGGTTATAAAACTACTCAACGTAAGAAGAGGCTTAAGTATGTGAGAGAAATTAAGAGGACACAGAGTAGTTTCACAGAAATCTTCCTTCTGCATTTTCCCTGAGGATATTTATTTCCCCATGTTCTAAGGAGCGTTCACAAGTGTCCTTCCTCAGATTCCACAAAAACAGTGATTTCAACTTGCTCAATCCAAAGAATGGTTTAAATCTATGAGATGAATACACACATTGCAAGGCAGTTGCTCAGAAAGTTACACTGCAGGTTCCATCAGAAGATGTTTCCTTGCTCACCGCAAGCCTATGGGCATCACTAAATATCTCTTCACAGATTCTTCAAAGACAGAATTTCGAAACTGGGCAACATAGAGTAAGCATAAATTCTGTGAAGTGAACGCACATATCAGAGAGCAGATTCTTGGAACGTTTCTTTCTCGATTTTATTTCACTATATTTCACTATTTGGCATAGTCCTCAAGGCGCTCCGAAATATCACATTTTTGGTTACACAGGAAAGGTGTTTAAACACTGCCTTGTGAGTAAGGAGGTATAACTCCCTGAGTGCAATTCATACATCACAAGTAGTTTCTCAGAAAGCTTCTATCCGGTTTTCATCTGAAGATATCTCCTCTTTCACTGTAGGCTTGAATGTGCTCCCGAATGTCCCTTTGTGGATTCGTGCATGATGGAGTTTCCAAACTGCATAATATAAGAAAGGTTTGAACTATGCGAGATGAATAGATATATCTAACACGAAGCAGTTTTACAGAAATATTCTTTCCAGTTTTGTCTGAGGATATTTCCTTTATCACCATAGCCGTCCCTATACACCTGAATGTCTCTTGGTAGCTTTTTCACCTAAAGGGATCCCAGAATCCTCTGGGAGAAGAAATGCATATTTCTGTGAGTGGAATGCACACGTCACAAAGCAGCTTTTAAGAAAGCTTCTCTCCAGTTTCTATCTGAAGACGTTTCCTTTCTCTCCGTAACCCTCAAATAGCTACTGAACATCCCTTTACAGTCTACACAAAAACAGTGTTATGATATTTCTCAGTGACAGAAAAGCTTAACTGTGTGAGCGGAATTCACGTGACACACTGCAAGTTCACAGAAAGCTTCCTTCTGGTTTCTCTCTGAGGTTATTTCTTTTTCAGGATATTCTATAGAGCGTCTCCAAATGTCCTTTCTCAGATTCCATAGAAACACTGAGTTCAAACTGCTCAATCCAAAGAATCATTTAAATCTTTGAGATGAATACAAAAATCACAAAAGAGTTGCACAGAAAACTTCTCTCCAATTTTCAATGGGAGACATTTCCTTGCTCGACACAGGCCTCCGGTTGCCACTTTATATCCCTTCGCAGAACTCTCAAAGGCCGACTTTCAAAATCGGAAATGAAGAGTAAGCTTTAACCCTGTGAAAAGAATGGGCATGTCAGAGAGCAGTTTCTTCGAATGTTTCTTTCTGTTTTTTACTGGACGACATTTCACTTTTTGCCATAGTCTTCAATGTGCTCCGAATATCACTCTTTTGGTTTTACAGAAACAGTGTTCAAATTGTGCCGTATGAGAAGAACATTAAAACTCCCTGAGTGGAATGCACACATCACCAAGTAGTTTCTCACAAAGCTTCTGTCCAGTTTTTATCTGACTCTATTTCCTATTTGACCATCGACCTGAATGTGATCCCAAATATCCCTTCTTGGATCCATCCACGAGGGAGTTTCCAAGCTGCGAAATGTAAAGAAAGCTTCATCTATGTGAGAAGAATAAACATAGAAAAAAGCAGATTCACAGAAAGCTTCTTTCAAATTTTTATCTGAAGATAATTCCTTTTTCATCGTAGTCCTGATTAGGCCCCCAAATGTCCCTTCGTGGATCCGTTCCTTAGAGTTTCCCAACTACATAATGTAAAGAAAGTGTTTTCTATGTGAGGTGATTACACATAACACAGAGTAGTTTCCTAGAAACCTTCTTTCCAGTTTTTGTCTGAGGCTATTTCTCTTTTCACCATCAGTATCACCATGCTTCGGAATATCACCTGGTACCTGTTTACAAAAAGGGTTTCCGTGACGCGGTATGGGAAGAGAGGTATAACACTGTGAGTGAAATGCACACGTCATGAAACCGTTCCTTGGAAAGCTTCTCTCCAGTTTGGGTCTGAACATATTTCCTTTGTCACCGTAACCCTCAAAGTGCTCCCGAATATCCCATCGCATGCTAAACATACAAAGGGTTAGAAAACTTCTCAATGAAAAGAAGCTTAACTGAGCGAGAGCAATTAAGATGACACAGAGCAGTTTCACAGAAAGCTTCCTTCTGGATTTTACCTGAGGATATTTCTTTCTCCATATTCTAAGGATCGTTCCCAAATGTCCTTCTTCAGATTCCACAAAAACAGTGATTTCAAGCTGCTCAATGCAAAGAATGTTTTACTTCTATGAGACGAATACACATGGCAAAGCAGTTGCTCAGAACGTTTCTCTGCAGGTTTCATCGGAAGACGATTCCCTGCTCACCACAAGCCTCCGGGCATCACTAAATATCCCTTCACAGATTCTTCAAAGGCAGATTTTCGAAACTGGACACACTAGAGTAAGCATTAACTCTGTGAAGTAAATGCACATATCAGAAAGCAGATCCTTGGAACGCTTCTTCCTCGATTTTATTTCAGTATATTTCACTATTCGTCATAGACCTCAAAGCGCTCCGAAATATTACTTTTTCAATTTCACAGGAACAGTGTTCAGACACTGTCTTGTGAGAAAAGAGGTATAACTCCCTGAATGGAAAGCATACATCTCAAAGTAGTTTCACAGAAAGCTTCTATTCAGTTTTTATCTGAAGATATCTCCTCTTTCACTGTAGGCCTGAATGTGCTCCTGAATGTCCCTTCATGGATCCGTGCATGACGGACTTTCCAAACTGTGTAATATAAGAAAAGTTTGAACTATGCAAGATGAATAAATATATCTAACAAAATGCAGTTTCACAGAAATCTTCTTTCCATTTTTTGTCTGAGAATATTTCCTTTTTCACCATTGCCGTCCCTATACCCCTGAATGTCTCCTGGTAGCTTTTTCTCCAAAAGGTATTCCGGAATCCTCTAGGAGAAGAAACGTATATTTCTGTGAGTGGAATGCACACGTCACAAAGCAGCTTTTCACAACGCTTCTCTTGAGTTTCAATCTGAAGACGTTTCCTTTCTCATCTTAAGCCTCCAAGTGCTCCTGAATATTCCTTCACAGGCTAAACAAAAACAGGGTTATGATACTAGTCAATGAAAAGAGAAGCTTAACTTTGTGAGTGGAATTCACGTGACCCAGAACAGTTTCACAGAAAGCTTCCTTTTGATTTCTCTCTGAGGTTGTTTCTTTTTAAGGATATTCTAAAGAGCGTTAACAAATATCCTTACTCAGATTCCACAGAAACAATGATTTCAAACTGCTAAATCCAAAGAATGATTTAACTCTCTGAGAGGAATACAAACATCTCAAAAGAGTTGCACAGAAAGCTTCTCTCCAATTTTCGATGGAAGACATTTCCTTGCTCGACACAGGCCTCCGGTTGCCACTTACTACCCCTTCGTAGAACCCTCAAAGACCAACTTTCAAACTGGGAAAGGTAGAGTAAGCTTTAACCCTGTGAAAAGAATGGACATGTCAAAGAGCAATCTCTTCGAGTGATTCTTTCTGTTTTTTATTGGACAACATGTCACTTTTTGCCATAATTTTCAATGTGCTCCGAATATCCCTCTTTTGATTTTACACAAACAGTGTTCAAACTGTGCCTTATGAGAAGAATGCTATAACTCCCTGAGTGGAATGCTCACATCATGAAGCAGTTTCACAGAAAGTTCTCTTCAGTTTTTATCTGACTATATTTCCTATTTGACCATAGGCCCAACTGTGATCCCAAATATCCCTTCGTGGATCCATCCACGAGGGAGTTTCCAATCTGCCTGTTGTAAAGAAATCTTCATCTATGTGAGATGAATAAACACAGCAAAAAGCAGATTCACAGAAAGCATCTTTCCGTTTTTTATCTGAACATATATCCTTTTTCACCGTAGTCCTGAATGAGCACCCAAAGGTTCCTTCGTAGTTCCGTCCTTGACAGTTTCCAAGCTACGTACTGTAAAGAAAGGTTTATCTATGTGAGATGATTACACATATCACAGAATAGTTTCCTGGAATGTTTCTTTCCAGTTCTTGTCTGGGGCTATTTCCCTTTTCACCATTGGCGTGAACATGCTCCTGAATATCACTTGGTACCTGTTTCTCCAAAAGGGTTGCCTCGACGCTGTAGGAGAAGAGAGATATAACACTGTGAGTGGAATGCACACATCACAAAGCAGTTTCTCAGAAACCTTCTCTCCAGTTGCAGTCTGAACATATTTCCTTTTTCACATAAGTTTCAAAGTACTCCCGAATATTCCATCACACACTAAACATACACTGTGTTGGAAAACTGCTCAATGAAAGGAGAGGCTTAATTGAGCGAAAGGAATTAAGATGACACGCAGCAGTTTCACAGAAAGCTTCCTTCAGGCTTTTTCCTGAGGATATTTCTTTCTCCATATTCTAAAGATCATTGCCAAATATCCTTCCTCTGATTCCACAAAAACAATGATTTCAAGCTGCTCAATCCAAAGAATGATTTAACAATATGAGACGAATACACACATAACAAAGCAGTTGCTCAGAAAGTTTCTCTGCAGGTTTCATCTGAGCACGTTTCCAGGCTCACCACAAGCCTCTGGGAGTCCCTAAATATCCCTTCACAGATTTATCAATGACAGAGTTTCGAAACTGGGCAACATAGAGTAAGCATTAACTCAGTGAAGTGAATGCACATATCAGAGAGCAGATTCGTGGAACGCTTCTTCCTCGATTTCATTTCTGTATATTTCCCTCTTTGCCACAGTCCTCAATGTGTCCGAAATATCACATTTTCGCTTTCACAGAAACAGTGTTCAAACACTGCCTTGGGGAATGGAGGTATAAACCCCTGAGTGGAATGCATCCTTCTAAAAGTAGTTTCTCAGAAAGCTTCTATCCAGTTTTTATCTGAAGATATCTCCTCTCTCACCATAGGCCTTAATGTGCTCCCGAATGTCCCTTCACGTATCCGTGCATGAAGGAGTTTCCGAACCCTGTAATATAAGAAAAGTGCTAACTATGCGAGATGAATAAATATATCAAACACAAAGAAGTTTCACAGAAATCTTCTTTCCAGTTTCTGTTTGGGGATATTTCCTTTTTCTCCAGAGCCGTCCCTATACTCCTGAATGTCTCTTGGTAGCTTTTTTTGCAAAATGGATTCCGGAATTTTCTCTGAGAAGAAAGGTATATTTCTATGACTGGAATGCACAAATCACAAAGCAGCTCCTCAGAAACCTTCTCTCCAGTTTATACCTGAAGACATTTCCCTTCTCACCATAAGCCTCAAAGTGCTCCAGAATATCCCTTCGCAGACTAAACAAAAACAGTGTTATGATACTGCGCAATGAACAGAGAAGCTAAACTGTGAACTGTGTGAGCGGAATTCACGTGACACAGAGCAGTTTCACCAAAAGCTTCCTTCTGGTCTCTCTGAAGTTACTTCTATTTCAAGATATTCTAAAGAGTGTTTCCAAATGTCCTTTCCCAGATTCCACAGACAGTGATTTCAAACTGCTGAATCCAAAAAATGATTTAACTCTTTGAGATGAATACAAATTACAAACAAGAGTTGCACAGAAAGATTCTCTCCAATTTTTGATGGAACACATTTCCTTGCTCGACACAGGCCTCCTGTTGCCACTTACTATCCCTTCACAGAATCCTCAAAGACCAACATTCAAACTGGGAATTATAGAGTAAGCTTTAACCCTCTGAAAAGAAGGACAGGTCAGAGAGCAGTTTCATCGGGTGCTTCTTTCTGCTTTTTATTCGATGACGTTTCACTTTTGCCATAGTCTTCAATGTGCTTTGAATATCACTCTTTTGGTTTTATAGGAACAGTGTTCAAATTGTGCCTAACGAGAAAAAAGTTATAACTCCCTGAGTGGAATGCACACATCACCAAGCACTTTCTTAGAAAGCTTCTCTGCAGTTTTTATCTGACTATATTTTCTATTTCACCATAGGCCTGAATGTGATCCCAAATATCCCTTCGCAGATCCATCCTCGAGGGAGTTTCCAAGATGCGTAACGTAAAGAAAGCTTCACCTATGTGAGATGAATAATCACAGCAAAAGGGAGAATCACAAAAAGCTTCTTTCCAGTTTTTTTCTGAAGATATTTCCTTTTTCACCATAGTCCTCAATGTGCTCCCGAAGGTCCTTTCGTGGATCCGTCCATGACAGTTACCAAGCTGCGTAGTGTAAAGAAAGCTTTATCTATGTGGGATGATTACACATATCACAGAGTAGTTTCCTAGAAAGCTTCTTTCCAGTATTTGTCTGAGGCTATTTGTCTTTTCACCATCGGCATCAACATGCTCCCGAATATCACTTGCTACCTGTGTCTCCAAAAGGGTATCCCCGACGCCTTATGAGAAGAGAGGTACAACACTGTGAGTGGCATGCACAAGTCACAAAGCAGTTCCTCAGACAGATTCTCTCCAGTTTCGGTGTGAACATATTTTCTTTTTCACTGTAAGTCTCAAAGTGCTTCTGAATATACCAAAACAAACTAAACATACACAGGGTAAGAAAACTGCTCAATGAAAAGTGAGGCTTACCTGAGCGAGAGGAATTCAGATGACACAGAGCAGTTTCACAAAAGCTTCCTTCTGGATTTTACCTGAGGATATTTCTTTCTTCATATTTGAAGGATCGTTCCCAAATATCCTTCCTCTGATTCCACAGAAGCAGTGATTTCAAGCTGCTCAATGCAAGGAACGGTTTAACTCTATGCGACGAATACACACATCGCAAAGCAGTTGCTCAGAAAGTTTCTCTGCAGCTTTCATCGGAAGACATTTTCTTGCTCATCACAAGCCTCCAGCCATCACTAAATATTTCTTCACAGATTCTTCAAAGACAGAGTTTTGAAACTGGGCATCAAAGAATAAGCGTTAAGTAAGCATACTCATTAATATAGAGTAAGCATAACTCTGTGAAGTGAATGCACATATCAGAGACCATATTCTTGGAATGCATCTTCCCTGATTTTACTGCAGTATATTTCACTATTCGCCATAGACCTCAATGTGCTCCAAAATATCAGGTTTTTGGTTTCACAGGAACAGTGTTCAAACGCTGCCTTGTGAGAAAAAGGGTATAACTCCCTGAGTTGCATGCATACTTCACAATGTAGTTTCTCAGAAAGCTTCTATCCAGTTTCTATCTGAGGATAACTAATCTTTCAACATAGGTCTGTTTGTGATCTAGAATGTCCCTTTGCAGATGTGCTCATGATGGAGTTTCCAAACTGCGTAGTATAAGATAAGTTTTAACTATCCGAGATAAATAAATATATCTAACACAAAGCAGTTTCACACAAACCTTCTTTCCAGTTTTTGTCTGAGGACATTTCATTTTCACCATAGCCGTCCCTATAGTCACAAATGTCTCGTGGTAGCTTTTTCTCCAAAAGGGATTCCGGAATCCTCAAGGAGAAGAAAGGTATATTTCTGTGAGTGGAATGCACACGTCACAAAGCAGTTCCTCAGAAAGCTTCTCTCCAGTTTATGTTTGAACATATTTCCATTTTCACCGTAAGCCTCAAAGTGCTCCCGAATGTCCCAGCACACGCTAAACATACACAGGGTTATAAAACTACTCAACGTAAGGAGAGCCTTAACTAAGCGAGAGGAATTAAGATGACACAGAGTAGTTTCACAGAAAGCTTCCTTCTGGATTTTACCTGAGGATATTTCTTTCTCCATGTTCTAAGGATCATTCCCCAATGTCCTTCCTCAGATTCCACAAAAACAGTGATTTCAATCTGCGCAATTTAAAGAATGGTTTAAATCTATGAGGAGGATACACACATTGCAAAGTAGTTGCTCAAAAAGTTACTCTGCAGGTTTCATCAGAAGATGCTTCCTTGCTCACAACGAGCCTCCGGGCATCTCTAAATATCCCTTCATATATTCTTCAAAGACAGAATTTCGAAACTGGGCAAAATAGACTAAGCATTAATTCTATGAAGTGAATGCACATATCAGAGAGCAGATTCTTGGAACGCTTCTTTCTCGATTTTGTTTCAGTATATTTCATTACTTGCCATAGTCCTCAATGCGCTCCGAAATATCACTTTTTTGGTTACACAGGAACAGTGTTTAAACACTGCCTTGTGAGAATAGATGTGTAATTCCCTGAGTGAAATGCAGACATCACAATTAGTTTCTCAGAAAGCTTCTATCCAGTTTTTATCTGAAGATATCTCCACTTTCACCGTAGGCCTTAATGTGCTCCCGAATGTCACTTCATGGATTCGTGCATGACAGAGTTTCCAAACTGCATAATATAAGAAAAGTGTTAACTATGCGAGATGAATAAATATATCTAACACAAAGCAGTTTCACAGAATTCTTCTTTCCAGTTTTTGTTCAGGGATATTTCCTTTTTCTCCAGAGCCGTCCCTATATTCCTGAATGTCTCTTGGTAGCTTTTTCTACAAAATGGATTCCGGAATTTTCTCTGAGAGGAAAGGTATATTTCTATGACTGGAATGCACATGTCACAAAGCAGCTCCTCAGAAACCTTCTCTCCAGTTTATACCTGAAGACATTTCCCTTCTCACCATAAGCCTCAAAGTGCTCCAGAATATCCCTTCGCAGACTAAACAAAAACAGTGTTATGATACTGCGCAATGAACAGAGAAGCTTAACTGTGTGAGCGGAATTCACGTGACACAGAGCAGTTTCACCGAAGGCTTCCTTCTGGTCTCTCTGAAGTTACTCCTCTTTCAGGATATTCTAAAGAGTATTTCCAAATGTGCTTTCTCAGATTCCTCAGAAACAGTGATTTCAAACTGCTGAATCCAAAAAATGATTTAATTCTTTGAGATGAATACAAATTTCACAAAAGAGTTGCACAGAAAGCTTCTCTCCAATATTCCATGGAACACATTTCCTTGCTCGACACAGGCCTCCTGTTGCCACTTACTATCCCTTCACAGAATCCTCAAAGACCAACATTCAAACTGGTAAATAAAGTGTAAGCTTTAATCCTCTGAAAAGAATGAATAGGTCAGAGAGCAGTTTCTTCGTGTGGTTCTTTGTGTTTTTTATTGGACGACGTTTCACTTTTTGCGATAGTCTTCAATGTGCTTTGAATATCACTCTTTTGGTTTTATAGGAACAGTGTTCAAACTGTGCCTAATGAGAAGAAAGTTATAACTCCCTGAGTGGAATGCACACATCACCAAGCAGTTTCTCAGAAAGCTTCTCTCCAGTTTTTATATCACTATATTTCCTATTTGACCATAGGCTCGAATGTGATCCCAAATATCCTTTCGCAGATCCATCCATGAGGGAGTTTCCAAGCTGAATAATGTAAAGAAAGCTTCATGTATGTGAGAAGAATAAACATAGAAAAAAAGCAGATTCACAGAAAGCTTCTTTCCAGTTTTTATCTGAAGATATTTCCTTTTCCACCATAGTCCTGAGTGTGCTCCCGAAAATCCCTTCGTGGATCCTCCATGACAGTTTTCAAGCTGTGTAATATAAGGAAACCTTTATCTCTGTGAGATGATTACACATATCACAGAGTAGATTCCTAGAAAGCTTCTTTCCAGGTTCTGTCTGAGGCTATTTCCCTTTTCATCATCAGCATCAACATGCTCCCAAATACCACCTGGTACCTGTTTCTCCAAAAGGATTTCCCCGATGCTGTATGACAAGAGAGGTATAACACTGTGAGTGGAATGCACACGTCACAAAGCAGTTCCTCGGAAAGCTTCTCTACAGTTTTGGTCTCAACATATTTCCTTTTTCACCATAAGCCTCAATGTGGACCCGAAGTTCCCATCACACGCTAAACATACACAGGGATATAAACTACTCAACCTAAGGAGAGGCTCAACTGAGCGAGAGGAATTAAGAGGACACAAAGTAGTTTCACAGAAGCTTCCCTCTCGATTTTACATGAGGATATTTCTTTATCCATATTCTAAGAATCATTCCCAAGTGTCCTTCCTAACATTCCACAAAAACAGTTATTTCAATCTGCTCAATCCAAAGAATGGTTTAAATCTAGGAGACGAATACACACATCGCAAAGAAGTTGCTCAGAATGTTGCTCTGCATTTTTCAAATGAAGATGTTTCCTGCTCACCACAAGCCTCCGGGCGTCACTAAATATCCCTTCACAGATTCTTCAAAGAAAGAATCTCGAAACTGGGCAACATAGTATAAGCATAAATTCTGTGAAGTGAAGGCACATATCAGAGAGCAGATTCTTGGAACACTTCTTTCACGTTTTTATTTCAGTATATTTCACTATTTGCCACAGTCCTCAATGCACTCCAAAATGTCACTTTTTCGGTTACACAGGGACAGTGTTTAAACACTGCCTTGTGAGAAAAGAGGTGTAACTTCCTGAGCGGAATGCATACATCACAAGTAGTTTCTCAGAAAACTTCTATCCAGTTTTTATATGAAGATATCTCCTCTTTCACCGTTGGCCTGAATGTGCTCCTAAATGTCCTTTCACAGATTCGTGCATGATGGAGTTTACAAACTGCATAATATAAGAAATGTTTGAACTGTGTGAGATGAACAGATAAATCTAACAAGAAGCAGTTTCACAGAAATCTTCTTTCCAGTTTTGTCTGAGGATATTTCCTTTTTCACCATAGCCGTCCCTATACTCCCCAATGTCTCTTGGTAGCTTTTTCTCCAAAAGGGATTCCAGAATCCTCTAGGAGAAGAAAGGTATATTTCGGTGAGTGGAATGCGCAGGTCACAAAGCAGTCCTCGGAAAGCTTCTCTCCAGTTTCGGTCTGAACATATTTTCTTTTTCACTGTAAGCCTCAAAGTGCTCCCGAATGTACCATCACACGCTAAACATAAAAAGGGTTATAAAATTACTCAACGTAAGTGTTTGGATAAACGGAGGCAAGATGGCCCACTTCCGGGTTCTTCCTCACCAACTTTTCCCGTGCGCACGAAAATGCAGCTGGCGCCTGGGAACGTGCATACCAAGCGGGCATGCGCCAGGTGACGTCAATCTGAAGAGACCAACATTTACCTGATCACCCCTATGGAACGCCCCCGACATGTCCGTGCCCCGCCTATTGCCCTCCCACTCCTGGAAAAGCCACTCCCGGTGAGCGTCTCGCATGGACTTCCCATGCTCCCACTCCTGTCGGGACTGCATTAGGATCTTGTTCTGAGAGCTCCACGGTGTGATGCTATTGGCCTCCTTTGCCAGAGGCTGACAGAAGTCTCCTTACCACCTTCTTCCCTGAAGCTAGGTGACCAAAAATAAATTTGCAGTTTTGCTCCTACCCCTCCCTACTCGCTGGTTCTTTTGTGCTTGCTCTGGTGGTCTTAGAAAAACAAATCAGTTGGTGCCGAATCCGGGAGGAGACCCCTCCTCAGGGTCCCCAGGGTCTGGGGAGCCTCCTCCTCCTCCTTCCACACCGGACACGGACCTGGACCTGAGACACGCTTCCCTCACTCTCACAGCCTCTCTGGGTTAAGTGCCCTCATCTCCTCTTTACCTCCCTCGGCCAAAAATCCTGCTCAGGTCTGAGGCCCACTTTTGAGCCACCAAGTGGCTCGGGAGACCTGTTCAGAACGTAGATGTCTGCCTGAAGGTAATCTCCACCTTGGCTCGAAGAGCCTCCAGTCTGTCTCTGCTGGTTCCAAAGGACGCTTTGAAGCCAGGCAGAGATCCACTTCCATTTCCATTCTGTCCATTGTGTAAGTAAAGAGGAAACAAATGGGAAACCCCCAGTCCAAATTTCCAAAGAGCACCCCCTTAGGGTGCCTCCTAGCCAATTTTAAAACCTTACAGCTAGAACAAGACCTTAGGAGGAAGCGGATAATTTTGCTTTCCACTGTGGCGTGGCCTCGATACAAACTAGACAATCAGTCTAAATGGCCACCAAAGGGCACCCTAGACTGCAATGTTCTGACCGACCTCAGCAATTTCTGCCAGCGGCTAGGCAAGTGGTCCAAAATTACTTACATACAAGGCTTTTTGGCCTTAGGCTCTCATCCCGACCTGTGTAGCCAGTGCTCTTTGGCTCAAGTTATGCTAGCCAAGGACACTGGGTCACAGGAAACCGAAAAAGAGGAGTCTTCATTCCTTTCTATTCAGCCGGAGGACCTAGGGTTTCCCTCACTTCCGCCCTACACTTCTCCTCCTCCCTCTGTCCAGACTCCTCCTTCCTCTTCCTTATCTACTAGTAATCCACTCGGTCCCGTGCCTCCTTTGGGGCCCCCAACTGGCTGTCTTGAGTCTCCTGTCTCTGCCCACACCCGCTGTAAGTGCCCTGCTGATGCCCTCAGTCCTGCCCCACACTCTCCTACAGTGTTAGCTCCTTTGCATGAGGCAGCTGGGGCCGAGGGGGGAGTCTGAGTACATGTCCCTTTTTCACTGGCTGATCTTTCCAAAATTGAGAAGCGTTTAGGTGATTTCTCAGCTAATCCTACCATATACATAAAGGAATTTAGATACCTTTGTCAGGCCCATGACTTAACTTGGTATGACCTTCATGTTATCCTAACCTCCACCCTAAACCCTGAGGAGCAAGAGCGCATCCTAGCGGCCGCCAGGCAGCATGCCAACCAACTACATTTAACTGACGCCGCCATCCCACTAGGGGAGCAAGCAGTCCCCTCAGCAGACCCAGACTGGAACTACCAAGCAGGCCAGCCTGGGAGCTGTAGGCGAGACATAATGGTCCAGTGTTTGTTGGCTGGTATGCAAGCAGCCTCAAAGAAAACTGTAAATTTTAACAAATTAAAAGAAATTGTTCAAAATCCAGAAGAAAATCCAGCTGCATTCTTAAATAGGCTGACTGAGGTTCTAACCCAATATACCCGGTTAGATCCGGCCTCTCCCACAGGGGCCACCATTTTGGCGTCTTATTTCATTTCTCAATCAGCTCCTCACATTCGTCAAAAACTTCAAAAGGTAGAGGATGGTCCTCAGGCACCAATACAAGACCTGGTTAAATTAGCCTTTAAGTTCTATAACTCCAGAGAGGAGACGGCTGAAGCACAGCGACAGGCTCACCTTAAACAGAAAGCAAAGCCCCTAGCAGTGGCTTTACAGCCCAGTCGTAACCCCAGGCCAGGGAGCACACACCCTGCACACTCCAAGGCTACAAAAGGAGCCTGCTATAAGTGCGGTAAGGCCGGACAGTAGGCCAACAGTTGTCCGCAAGGTCCCCGAGCCCCAACGCAGCCTTGTTATAAGTGCAAGGCATCAGGACATTGGGCCAGAAAATGTCTTACCCTCGTCCACCAGCAACCCCCTGCCCTGCTTGGCAACAGGGAGGACACTGGAAGTCTGATTGCCCCACCCTGAGAACACATGCCGCGTCAACACGTGACCCCCTTTCCCAGGATCCTGGGAGCTCCTTCCAGCTCCTACATCTGGACGACAACAAGTGAAGGTGCCGAGACCCGGGGACCCCCATCACCCTTGCCGAGCCGCGTGTAACTCTCCTGGTAGCGGGTAGAAAATTAGTTTTTTAATAGATAGCGGGGCTACCTATTCTGTTTTGCCGTCCTTCTCTGGACCTAGCCTTCCATCCAATATCTCTGTAGTAGGAGTAGATGGAAAGCCATCCACTCCACGAAAAACTCCACTCCTTATTTGCTGCCTGGCCAACAACGACTTTGCGCACTCGTTCCTCATTATACTCCCATGCCCTACCCCCTTACTAGGCCGAGACATCCTGAGCAGCTTAAAGGCCTCCATATACATTCCCACCAACCCATCCACTCCCCTTCAACCCCCTCACGACCTGTTGCTCATGCTTTGTGCAGGTGCACACGCTCCTCCTATGTCACCCTCACCCCCCATCTTCGCTATTTCTGTACACCCTCAAGTGTGGGACACTTCCACCCCTTTCATAGCTGCCCACCACCCACCAGTTCTTGTCAATCTCAAAGATCCCACTCGTTTCCCAAACCGCCCCCAATTCTCTCTCTCTCTGACACATCTACAAGGTTTAAAGCCAATTATCGCGCGACTACATAGCCAACATATTCTTGTCCGCACACATTCCCCCTGTAACACTCCAATACTTCCAGTTAAGAAGGCAGATGGAACGTATAGGTTAGTACAAGATCTTCAGCTTGTCAATGAGATTATCCGTCCAATGCACCCTGTAGTTCCCAACCCTTTCACCCTTCTGTACCATATCCCCACCAATTCTGCATATTTTAATGTGCTGGACCTTAAGGATGCTTTCTTTACCATACCCCTACACACAGACTGCCAGTTCCTTTTTGCTTTCACATGGGAGGACCCAGACACACATATCTCCACTCAACTGATGTGGACAGTCCTCCCACAGGGGTATTAGCACAGCCCCCATTTCTTTGGTCAGGCCTTAGCAAAAGACCTTGCCTCCTGCCCTCTCACTAATAGCAAAGTTCTGCAGTATGTAGATGATCTCCTAATCTGTAGCCCTACCAAACAAGACTCTCTTCTAGATACTGCAACTCTCCTCAACCGTTTAGGCTCATTAGGTTATAGAGTATCTAAACACAAGGAACAAATTTCTTGCCAAACTGTCATATTCTTAGGAATTGAAATCACCCCCAACAACCCAGTCTCTAACTACCTACGGCATGGCCCTAATATGTAACCTTCCTCCCCCTCAAAATGCAAAAGAAATTCAATCCTTCCTAGGTCTAATAGTCTTCTTCAGACATTGGATCCCCAATTTTGGAATCTTAGCCAAACCTTTATACGCCACAGTTAAAAAAAACCGCACATGGGCCTTTGACCACCCCAAGGTAATCTCGACTCATTTCACCCACCTAAAAGCTTGCCTTTTCTCACAACCCACTCTCTCACTGCCTAATTTCCAGCGTCCCTTACAACTCTTCACAAAAGAAAGGCAGAAAATGATAGTTGTTCTTTTAGCCCAGCCTGTCGGTAACACCCACAGCCCCGTGGCCTATCTATCCAAACAACTAGACCCAACTGTACAAGGCTGGCAACCCTGTCTGCGTGCTTTAACAGCACAGCCTGCCTGACCCAGGAAGCAAAAAAGCTCATTAGAGGCAGTAACTTAACAGTTCTTTCCACCCACCGTCTTCAGGATGTCATCTCTCATAAAAGTATTAGCCACTTAACTCCATCCCGGCTCCAACTTTTCCATCTCTTATTCATAGAAGACCTCACTGTTACTTTAGAAGTCTGCTCCTCTCTAAATCCAGCCACTTTACTGCCAGACCCTCTTAAACCACCCCATACTAAACATTCTTGTCCTGAGGTCCTGGAGGCTCAACCTCCCAGCCACGTACACTTGCATGACCGGCCCCTTCAGAATGAACAACTAACCCTATTTGTAGTGGTAGCTCCTTTATCAACCTTCAAGGAAACAGACAGGCAGGATATGCAGTAGTTACCTCCTCCTCAGTTTTAGAGGCAAAACCCCTACTACAAGGGACCACATCATGGCAGGCAGAACTCACTGCCCTAACCAAGGCACTCCTACTATCAAAAGGAAAAACAGTAAACATGCACACAGATTCTAAATATACTTTTCTAATCGCACACACCCATTCAGTCATCTGGAAAGAGAGAGTTTTTAACCACTGGCGGTACCCCTATTATTAACAAAAACCAAACACTCAAACTACTAGATGCACTGTCGTCCCCTTCCAAGGTAGCCATTATACATTGTAAAGGTCACCAAACTTCATCTAACCCGGTAGCAGCTGGCAACAATTTCGCTGACGTCACTGCCAAGTCAGCCGCTGGATTTTCCACCCCAAGCCTCCTTCTGTCTGTGTTCTCTCCCCCCAGTATGCCCCTAATTACACTCAGGAAGAAAAGGCTAAGCTATTACAAAATCCAACAGCCAAACTAACTACAGGTGACTGGATATATATTAATAACAAATTAGTCATTCCTGAAACACAACGCCATACCATTCTAACAGACATACATAATTCATTACGTATAGGACCCAAAGCCTTATACAATTTTCTAAAGCCCCTCCTCCCCTGTCCAACACTACAAACACTTACTTACAATCAACCAGCAGTGCTCTACCTGCCTAAAGGCAAATCCTCAAGGTGCATTGCGTCGTCCCCATCCCACCCAACTCAGAGGACACCAACCAGGTGAAGATTGGCAAATTGATTTCACACATATGCCAAGACATTAAAAATTCAAATACCTCTTAACCCTGGTGGACACCTTTTCAGGGTGGATAGAAGCCTATCCTACCACAGGAGAAACCGCTAACATTGTTGCCTCTATACTCACTGAACATATTATCCCTAGGTTTGGCCTCCAGGTCGCTGTTCAATCCGACAACCGTCCAGCATTCATCTCTAAGGTAGTCCGACAGGTGGCAGCTCTCCTACACATCACCTGGAAACTCCACATCCCTTATAGGCCTCAGCATTCTGGTAAGGTGGAAAAGGCTAACGGACTCATCAAACAACAGCTCACCAAACTCTCAATTGAAACCCGGCAATCGTGGGTAACTCTCCTTCCCTGAGCCCTGACCCGGCTGCAGGCAGCACCTCGAAGCCCAACAGGCCTCAGTCCATTCAAATTAGCCTACGTACAAATTAGCCTCCCTAACCCTCCAGCAAATACCTTCCCTGCCCACCCCTTTGGCGAACTACCTCCCATATCTCACTCTTCTCAGACCACTCATAAGACAACACGTTGAGTTAGCACACCCTCTTCCAACAGACGCCTACAACCCACATCTCTCCCTCAGTCCCGGAGAACAAGTATACAATAAATAAAAGATATCCAAGCCAAAGACTTACAGCCCAGGTGGAAAGGCCCATACACTGTCCTCCTGTCTACACATACAGCAGCAAAACTCCTAGGACACACGCATTGGATTCATATTTCCCAGATAAAAAGGGCCCCCACCAAGAACAATTCGTGGACATCAGTTCAACTTTCCCCCACTCGCCTCAAACTTACAAAACTTCCTTGACTATCTCATGCTCCCCCACCCCTGGCGCTTAGCTCACTTTCTCACCATCCTTTACATAAACCTATCAGACTTTCAATACATAACCCCAGACCCATATCTATCTCCAGACAATAGTCCAGAGCAGTGGTTCTCCTGTCTCCTAACCTTCATCAAACATCTTCAGTGGCAAGGGACACTCTGTGACTACACTGAAAATGAAGTCTCATTTTATACGTATATTGCTGTCTCACTCATACATTCAGACCTTTTCTAGTCCACCTACTGTATGGCAATTTTTTTTTCATCACTGAAACTTGGTCACAAGACAGCTGAACACACTCAGTAGTACATAGTACTGCCAGTTGTCTTCCTTAAGGCTGTCAGACTTCTCTCTGGACAATGGAGACCCCTTCTAAAGGCTCACACTTATCCGCCAAGGGCTAAAGTTAACCTACACTGTGAATATAACCAATCTCTCCCATTGCTTCCTCTGTGAGGCTTTAGAAGCCCCCCCCCCCAGTGGCACCCCCCTGCCCATGGCCTTCAACACAACTGGTCAAACATCCCACAATTTACTCACACTCCAGGTGCCACTATACCAAAATCCAAATAGCCCAATCCTTCCTTTTTGTTATTCAACCCCAAATTCATCCTGGGGTAATCATACTCAGGTGCCCAATGGAGGCTATTTCTGCTGCAAGTGGTCTCTATCTAAAACCATTAACCAAACTGTCACAACTCAATCTCAATCTCTCTGTGTCCCAGTATCCTTAGTGCCCAGCCTCACCCTGTATAGCAAGGCTGAACTAGTCAAACTGACACTGCAGCTACACCCTCCTGCCAATCGCTTACAAAAACCGGCTGTTTTTCTCCCTCTAGTTATTGGAATCAGCTGAAAGCCTGGCCTCTCTGCAGCGCCGAACTACCTCAATAGCCCAAGTAGCTGCCAAAAACAGGCGAGCCCTACACTTACTTACAGCTGAAAAAGGAGGCACTTGTCTCTTCCTTGGAGAAGAGTGCTGCTATTATGTTACCGAGTCAGGCCTAGTAGACACGGATATTCAAACCCTCAATAAAATAAAAAACTGAAATACAAGACCTTAATACCCCAACTTTGCTGGGACCTTCCTTCTGGGTTTTGCCCATATTACAAAAAATGCTTCCATTTCTCATTCCTATACTAATACTGTACCTTATTTTATTCATTATCCAAATACCACCCATAGGCCCCGATCTTAATGATGCCCCTTAACAGCAGGAAGTAGCCAGACATACCACAGCGCCCCTTATCACTATTTTCAATAAAAGATTGGCAGGTTTGGATACACGGAGGCAAGGTCACGCGCTTCCGGGTTCTTCATCACCAACACTTGTTGCGCGTGCATAAATGCAGACGGTGCCTGGGAAGGTGCAGATCAACCACGCATGCGCCAGGTGACGTCAATCCGAAGAGACCAAGATTTACGTGGTCGCACCTACGGAACGCCCCCAACACGCCAGTGCACCACCTATTTCCCTCCCGCTCCTAGAAAAGCGCTCCAGGTGAGCGTCTCGCGTGCAATTCCCAGTCGCCCACTTCTGTCAGGACGGCATTAGGAACGTCGTCCGAGAGCTCCACGGGGCGACTCTCTTGACCTCCTTTGCCAGAGACCTAGACACCTCTCCCTACCCACCTTCTTCCCTGAAGCTAGGTGACCAAAAATAAATTTGCAGTTTTGTTCCTACCCTT
>NC_045440.1:43622819-43641719 GCF_002776525.5 Piliocolobus tephrosceles
TGGAGATTGCTTGAGGTCCACTCCAGACCCTGTTTGCCTGGGTATCAGCAGCAGAGGTTGCAGAAGATAGAATATTGCTGAACAGCGAGTGTTCCTGTCTGATTCTTGCTTTGGAAGCTTCCTCTCAGGGGTGTACTCCACCCTGTGAGGTGTGGGGTGTCAGACTGCCCCTAGTGGGGGATGTCTCCCAGTTAGGCTACTCAGGGGTCAGGGACCCACTTGAGCAGGCAGTCTGCCTCTTCTCAGATCTCAACCTCCGTGTTGGGAGATCCACTGCTCTCTTCAAAGCTGTCAGACAGAGTCATTCGCGTCTGCACAAGCCTATGCTGCTTTAGCTGAGCCCTGTCCCCAGAGGTGGAGTCTACAGAGACAGGCAGGTTTCCTTGAGCTGCTGTGAGCTCCACCCAGTTCGAGATTCCCAGCGGCTTTGTTTACCTTCTTAAGCCTCAGCAATGGCGGGCGCCCCTCCCCCAGCCTCGCTGCTGCCTTGCGGTTAGAGTGCAGCAGACTGCTGTGTTAGCAAGGAGGGAGGCTCCGTGGGCGTGTGACCCTCCCGGCCAAGTGTGGGCTATATTCTCCTGGTGTGCCGGTGTGCTTACAGCGCAGTATTGGGGTGGGAGTTACCCGATTTTCCAGGTATTGTGTGTCTCAGTTCCCCTGGCTAGGAAAAGGGATTCCCTTCCCCCTTGCGCTTCCCAGGTGAGGTGATGCCTCGCCCTGCTTCAGCTCTCGCTGTTCAGGCTGCAGCAGCTGACCAGCACCGATTGTCCAGCACTCCCGAGTGAGACGACCCCAGTACCTCAGTTGAAAATGCAGAAATCACCTGTCTTCTGTGTCCCTCGCGCTGGGAGATGGAGACTGGAACTGTTCCTATTCGGCCATCTTGCTCCTCAACATTCTTAAAGAAAAGAATTTTAAACCCAGAATTTCTTATCCAGCCAAACTAAGTTTCATCAGTGAAGGCGAAATAAAATCCTTTACAGATAAGCAAATACTTAGACATTTTGTCACCACCATGCCTGCCTTACAAGAGAGCCTGAAGGAAGCCCTAAATATGGAAAGGAACAACCGGTAGCAGCCATGGAAAAAACATGCCAAAATGTAAAGACCATGGAGGCTAGGAAGAAACTCCATCAACTAACGAGCAAAATGACCAGTTAATATCATAATGGCAGGATTAAGTTCACACATAACAATATTAACCTTAAATGTAAATGGACTAAATGCTGCAATTAAAAGACAGGTTAAGGCTTACTCTACATTTCCCAGTTTGAAAGTCGGTCTTTGAGGGTTCTGCGAAGGGAGAGTAAGTGGCAACTGGAGGCCTGTGTCGAGCAAGGAAATGTCTTCCATCGAAAATTGGAGAGAAGCTTTCTGTGCAACTCTTTTGTGATGTTTGTATTAATCTCACAGAGTTAATTCATTCTTTGGATTGAGCAGTTTGAAATCACTGTTTCTGTGGAATCTGAGAAAGGACATTTACAAACACACTTTAGATTATCCTGAAAAACAAATAACCTCAGAGAGAAACCAGAAAGAAGCTTTCTGGGAAACTGCTCTGTGTCCCATGAATTCCGTTCACACAGTTAAAGCTTCTCTTTTCATTGAGCATTATCATAACGATGTTTATGTTTAATCTGTGAAGGTTTATTCAGGAGGGCTTTGAGGCTTACGGTGAGAAAGGAAAAGTCTTCAGATAGAAACTGGAGAGAAGCTTTCTGAGGAGCTGCTTTGTGACATGTGCATTCCACTCATAGCAATATACCTTTCTTCTCAAAGAGGATTCCGGAATCCCTTTTGGAGAAAGAGCTACCAAGAGACATTTGGGAGTATAGGGAGGGCTATGGTTAAAAAAGGAAATATCCTCAGACAAAAACTGGAAAGAAGGGTTCTGTGAAACTGCTTTGTGTTAGATATATTTATTCATCTCACAGAGTTAAAACATTTCTTATATCATGCAGTTGGGAAACTCCATCATGCACGGATCTGCGAAGGGACATTCGGGAGCACATTCAGGCCTACGCTGAAAAAGGAGATATCTTCAGATAAAAACTGGATAGAAGCTTTCAGAGAAACTACTTTGTTATGTATGCATTCCACTCAGGTTGTTATACCACTTTTCTCAGAAGGCAGCGTATGAACACTGTTCCTGTGAAACCGAAAAAGTGATATTTTGGAGCTCTTGAGGACTATGGTGAATAGTGAAATATACTGAAATATATACTGAAGTAAATCCAGGAAGAAGCGTTCCAAGAACGCTTCACAGAGTTAATGCTTACTCCATGTTGCCCCGTTTCGAAACTCAGTCTTTGAAGAATCTGTGAAGGGATATTTAGTGACTCCCAGAGGATTGTGGTGAGCAAGGAAAAGTTTTCCAATGAAACCTGCAGAGAAACGTTCTGAGCAACTCCTTTGCAATGTGTGTATTGGTCTCATACAGTTAAACCATTCTTTGAATTGAGCATCTTGAAATCACTCTTTTTGTGGCATCTGAGGAAGGACATTTGGGAATGATCCTCAGAATACCGAGAGAGAAATATCCTCAGGTAAAATCCAGAAGGAAGCTTTCTATAAAACTGCTCTGTGTCATCTAAATTCATCTCACTCAGTTAAGCCTCTCTTTTCATTGAGCAGTTTTCTAACACTGTGTATGTTTAGCGTGTGATGGGATATTTGGGAGCACTTTGAGGCTTACAGTGAAAAAGGAAATATGTTCAGACCGAACCTGGAGAGAAGCTTTCCAAGGATCTGCTTTTTGACCTGTGCATTCCACTCAAACTGTTATATCTCTCTACTCATACAGCGTCGGGGAAACCCTTTTGGAGAAACAGGTACCGAGTGATATTCAGGAGCATGTTGATGTTGATGGTGAAAAGGGAAATAGCCTCGACAAAAACTGGAAAGAAACTTTCTAGCAAATTATTCTCTGATATGTGCATCATCTCACATAGATAAAGCTTTCTTTACATTACACAGTTTGGAAACTGTGATGGACGGATCCACGAGTGGACCTTTGGGAGCACATTAAGAACTATGGTGAAAAAGGAAATATCTGCAGATAAAAGCTGGAAAGAAGCTTTCCGTGAATCTGCTTTTTGCTATGTTTATTCATGTCACATAGACAAAGCTTTCTTTACATTACACAGCTTGGAAACTCCCTCATGGATCGAACCACAAAGGGATATTTGGGATCACATTCGGGCCTATGGTGAAATAGGAAGTATAGTCAGATAAAAACTGGAGAGAAGCTTTATGAGAAAGTGCTTGGTGATGCGTGCATTCCTCTCAGGTAGTTGTACTTTTCTTCTTATAAGGCACAGTTTGAACAGTGTTCTTGTAAAACCAAAAGAGTGATATTCGGAGCACATTGAAGACTATGGCAAAAAGTGAAATGTCATCCAATTAAAAACAGACAGAAGAACTGGAAGATACTGCTCTCTGACATGTCCATTCTTTTCACAGGGTTAAAGCTTTCTCGACATTTCCCAGTTTGAAAGTCTGTCTTTGAGGGATCTGCAAAGGGATAGTAAGTGACAACCGGAGACCTGTGTTGAGGAAGGAAAAGTGTTCCATCGAAAATTGGAGAGAAGCTTTCTGCGCAACTCTTTTGTGATGTTTGTATTCATCTCATAGAGTGAAATCATTCTTTGGATTGAGCAGTTTGAAATCACTGTTTCTGTGGAATCTGAGACAAAACATTTTGAAACGCTCTTTAGAATATTCTGAAAAAGAAATAACCTCAGATAGAAACCAGAAGGAAGCTCTCTCTGTGAAACTGCTCTTTGTCACATGGCTTCTGCTCAGACAGTTAAGCTTCTCCTTTCATTGAGCAGTATCATAACACTGTTTATGTGTAGTCTGTGAAGGGATATACAGAAACGCATTTGGGCTTACAGTGGGAAAGAAAATGTCTTCAGATAGAAACTGGAGAGAAGCTTTCTGAGGAGCTGCTTTGTGACATGTGCATTCCACTCACAAAAATATACCTTTCTTCTCCTAGAGGATTCCGGAATCCCTTTTGGAGAAAAAACTACCAAGAGACATTCGGTAGTATAGGGACAAATATGGTGAAAAAATAAATATTGTCAGACAAAAACTGGAAAGAAGATTTCTGTGAAACTGCTTTGTGTTAGATGCATTAACTCATCTAGCATAGTTAAAACTTTTCTTATATTACACAATTTGGAAACTCCATCATGCACGGATCCACGAAGAGACATTCGGGAGCACATTCCAGCCTACGGTAAAAGAGGAGATATCTTCAGATAAAAAATGGATAGAAGCTTACTGAGAAAGTACTTTGTTATGTATGCATTCCACTCAGGGAGTTATACCTCTTTTCTCACAAGGCAGCATTTGAACACTGTTCCTGTGAAACCGAAAAACTGATATTTCAGAGAGCATTGAGAACTATGGTGAATAGTGAAACATGCTGAAATGTAATCGAGGAAGAAGCTTTCCAAGAATCTGCTCTCTGATATGTTCACTTCACAGAGTTAATGCTTTCTCTATGTTGCCCAGTTCTCTATGTTGCCCAGTTTCGAAACTCTGTCTTTGAAGAATCTGTGAAGGGATATTTAGTGATGCCTGGAGGCTTGTGGTGAGCAAGGAAACGTCTTCTGGTGAAACTTGCAGAGAAACTTTCTGAGTAACTGCTTTGTGATGTGTGTATTCGTCTCATAGAGTTAAACAATTCTATTGATTGAGCAGCTTGAAATCACTTTTTCTGTGGAATCTGAGGAAGGGCATTTGTAAACGATCCTTAGAATATAGAGAAAGAAATATCCTCAGGTAAAATCCAGAAGGAAGCTTTCTGTGAAACTGCTCTGTGTCGTCTTAATTCCTATTGCTCAGTTAAGCCTCTCTTTTCATTGAGCAGTTTTCTAAGCCTGTGTAGGTTTAGCATTTGATGGGATATTCGGGAGCACATTGAGACTTACTGTGTAAAGTGAAATATGTTCAGACCGAAACTGGGGTGAAGCTTTCTGATGAACTGATTTGTGACGTGTGCATTCCACTCACAGTGTTTTACCTCTCTTTTCATGGAGTGTTGGGGATACCCTTTTGGAGAAACAGGTACCCAGTGAAATTCGGGAGCATGTTGATGCCGATGGTGAAAAGGGAAAAAGTCTCAGACACCAACTGTAAAGAAGATTTCCAGGAAACTACTCTGTGATATGTGTAATCATCTCACACAGATGAAGCTTTCTTTATATTACGCACCTTGGAAAATGTCATGGACACATCCACGGAGGGACCTTTGGTAGCACCTTCACGACTATGATGAAAAAGGAAATATCTTAAGATAAAAACTGGAAAGAAGCTTTCTGTGAATCTGCTTTCTGCTATGTTTATTCATCTCACATAGATGAAGCTTTCTATGAATTATGCAGCTTGGAAACTTCCTTGTGGATGGATCCACAAAGGGATATTTGGGATCACATTTGGGCCTATGGTGTAATAGCAAATATAGCCAGATAAAACTGGAGAGAAAATTTCTGAGAATCTGCTTGGTGACATGTGCATTCCACTCAGGGAGTTATAACTTTCTTCTCATAAGACACAGTTTGAACACTGTTCCTACAAAACCAAAAGAGTGATATTCAGAGCACATTGAAGACTATGGCAAAAAGTGAATTATCATCCAATAAAAACCAGAAAGAAGCACTCGAATAAACTGCTCTCTGACATGTTCAATTTTTCTCAGAGTTAAAGCTTACTCTACATTTCCCCGTTTGAAAGTAGGTCTTAGAGGGTTCTGTGAAGGGATAGTAATTGGCAACCGGAGGCCTGTGTCGAGCAAGGAAATGTCTTCCATCGAAAATTCTAGAGAAGCTTTCTGTGCAACTCTTTTGTGATGTTTGTATTCATCTCATGGAGTTAAATCATTCTTTGGATTGAGCAGTTTGAAATCACTGTTTCTGTGGAATCTGAGAAAGAACATTTGGAAACGCTCTTTAGAATATCCTGAAAAAGAAATAACCTTAGAGAGAAACCAGAAGGAAGCTTTCGGTGAATCTGCAGTCTGTCAGGTGAATTTCACTCACACAGTTAATCTTCACTTTGCATTGAACAGTATCATAACACTGTTTTTGTTTAATCTGCGAAGGGATATTCAGGAGAGCTTTGAGGCTTACGGTGAGAAAGGAAACGTCCTCAGATAGAAACTGGAGAGAGTCTTTCTGAGAAGATGCTTTGTGACGTGTGCATTCCACTCACAGAAATATACCTTTCTTCTCCTAGAGGGTTCCGGAATCCCTTTTGGGGAAACAGCTACCAAGAGACATTCGGGAGTATAGGAACGGCTATGGTGAAAAACGAAATATCCTCAGACAAAAACTGGAAAGAATATTTCTGTGAATCTACTTTGTGTTAGATATAGTTACTCATCTCGCATAGTTAAAACATTTCTTGATTATGCAGATTGGAGACTCCATCATGCACAGATCTGCAAAAGGACATTTGGGAGCACATTCAGGCCTACAGTGAAAGAGGAGATGTCTTCAGATAAAAACTGGATAGGAGGTTTCTGAGAAACTATTTTGTGATGTATGCATTCCTCCCAAGAGTTATACCCCTTTTCACAAAAGGCAGCATTTGAACACTGTTGCTGTGAAACCGAAAAAGTTATATTTCAGAGTGCATTGAGGACTACGGCGAATAGTGAAATATACTGAAATAAAATGGAGGAAGAAGCGTTCCAAGAATCGGCTCTCTGATATGTGCATTCACTTCACAGAGTTAATGCTTACTCTATGTCGCCCAGTTGGAAACTGTCTTTGAAAAATCTGTGAAGGGATATTTAGTGACACCAGAGGCTTGTGGTGAGCAAGGAAATGTCTTCTGATGGAACCTGAAAAGACACTTTCTGAGCAACTGCTTTGCAATGTGTGTATTCATCTCATAGAGTTAAACCATTCTTTCGATTGAGCAGCATGAAATCACTGTTTTTGTGTAATCTGAGGAAGCACATTTGGGAACGATCCTTAGAATATAGAGAAAGAAATATCCTCAGGTAAAATCCAGAAGGAAGCTTTCTGTGAAACTGCTCTGCATTGTCTTAATTCCACTCCCTCAGTTAAGCCTCTCTTTTCATTCAGCAGTTTTCTAACCCTGTGTATGTTTAATTTGTGATAGGATATTCAGGAGCACTTTGAGGCTTATGGTGAAAAGGGAAATATGTTCAGACCAAAACTGGAGAGAAGCTTTCCGAGGAACTGCTTTGTGATGTGTGCATTCCACTCAGAGTGTTATACCTCTCTTTTCATACAGCGTCGGGGAAACACTTTTGGAGAAACAGGTACCAAGTGATATTCGGGAGCATGTTGATGCCGATGGTGAAAAGTTAAATAGCCTCAGACAAAAGCTGAAAAGAAGCTTTCTAGGAAACTATTCTGTGATATGTGTAATCATTTCACATAGATAAAGCTTTCTTTACATTATGCAGCTTAGAAACTGTTATGGACGATCCATGAAGGCAACTTCGGTAGCACATTCAGGACTATGGTGAAAAAGGAAATATCTTCAGATAAAAACCACAAAGAAGCATTTTTTGAATGTGCTTTTTGCTATGCTTATTCATCTCACATAGATGAAGCTTTCCTTGCATTACTCAGCTTGGAACCTCCCTCATGAATGGACCCGTGAAGGAATATATGCGGTCACAGTCGGGCCTATGGTGAAATAGGAAATATATTCAGATAAAAACTGGGAGAAGCTTCGTGAGAAACTGCTTGGTGATGTGTGAATTACACTCTGGGAAGTATAACTTTCTTCTCATAAGGCACAGTTTGAACACTGTTACTGTAAAACCAAAAGAGTGATATTCAGAGCACATTGAAGACTATGGCAAAAAGTGAAATGGTGTCCAATAAAAAACAGAAAGAAGCACTCGGAGAAACTGTTCTCTGACATGTCCATTCTTTTCACAGAGTTAAAGCTTACTCCACGTTTCCCAGTTTGAAAGTCGGTCTTTGAGGGTTCTGCGAAGCGATAGTAAGTGGCAACTGGAGGCCTGTGTCGAGCAAGAAAATATCTGCCATCGAAATTTGGGGAGAAGCTTTCTGCACAACTCTTTTGTGATGTTTGTATTGATCTTATAGAGTTAAATCATTATTTGGATTGAGCAGTTTGAAATCACTATTTCTGTGGAATCTGAGAAAGGACATTGGGAAACACTCTTTAGAATATCCTGACAAAGAAATAACCTCAGAGAGAAACAAAAAGGAAGCTTTCTGTGAAATTGCTCTGTGTCACGTGAATTCGGCGCACACTGATACGCTTCTGTTTTCAATGAGCAGTATCATAATTCTGTTTTTTTTAATTCTGTGTAGGGATATTCAGGACGGCTTTGAGGTTTACGGTGAGAAAGGAAACTTCTTCAGATAGAAACTGGAGAGAAGCTTTCTGAGGAGCTGCCTTGTGATGTGTGCATTCCACTCACAGAAATGTACCTTTCTTCCCCTAGAGGATTCCGGAAACCCTTTTGGTGAAAAAGCCACAAAGAGACATTTGGGAGTATAGGGATGGCTATGGTGAAAATGGAATATCCTCAGACAAAAACTGGAAAGAAGATTTCTGTGAAACTGCTTTGCGTTAGATATATTTATTCATCTCACATAGTTAAAACTTTCCTTATCTTACGCAGTTTGAAAACTCCGTCATGCACGGATCCGCAAAGGGACTTTCAGGAGCACACTCAGGCCTATGGTGAAAGAGGAGATATCTTGAGATAAAAACTGAATATAAGCTTTGTGAGAAACTACTTTGTGATGTATGCATTCCACTCAGGGAGTTATACCTCTTTTCTCACAAGGCAGCATTTGAACACTGTTCCTGTGAATCTGAAAAAGTGATATTTTGGAGTGCATTGTGGATTATGGCGGTCAGTGAAATATACTGAAATATAATCGAGGAAGAGGCGTTCCCAGAATCTGCTCTCTGATATGTGCATTCACTTCACAGAGTTAATGCTAACTCTATGTTGCCCAGTTTCGAAACCCTGTCTCTGAAGAATCTGTGAAGCCATATTTAGTGACTCCCGGAGGCTTGTGGTGAGCAAGGAAACGTCTTCTGATGAAACCTGCAGGGAAGCTTTCTGAGCAACTCCTTTGCGATATATGTATTCGTCTCATAGAGATAAACCCTTCTTTGGATTTAGCAATTGAAATCACTGTTTTTGTGGCATCTGAAGAAGGACATTTGGGAACGATCCTTAGAATACGGAGAAAGAAATATCCGAAGGTAAAAATTCAGAAGGAAGCTTTCTGTGAAATTGCTCTATGTCTTCTTAATTCCTCTTGCTCAGTTAGGCCTCTCCTTTTATTGAGCAGTTTTCTAACCCTCTGTATGTTTAGTGTGTGATAGTGTATTCAGGAGCACTTTGAGGCTTACGGTGAAAAAGGAAATATGTTCAGACCGAAACTGAAGAGAAGCTTTCCGAGGAACGGCTTTGTGACGTGTGCATTCCACTCACAGTGTTATACCTCTCTTCTCATACAGCATCATGGAAACCCTTTTGGAGAAACAGGTGCCAAGTGATATTTGGGAGCATGTTGATGCCGATGGTGAAAATTGAAAAAGCCTCAGACAAAAACTGGAAGAAAGTTATCTAGGAAAATACTCTGTGACACGTGTAATCAAATCACATAGATAAAGCTTTTATACATTATGCAGCTTGGAAACTGTCATGGACGGATCCACAAAGGGACCTTTAGGAGCACATTCAGGACTATGGAGAAAAAGGACATATCCTCAGATAAAAACGGGAAAGAATCTTTCTGGGAATTTGCCTTTTGCTATATTTATTCATCTCACATAGTTGAACTTATCTTTACATTACGTGGCTTGGAAACTCCCACGTGGATGGATCCGCAAAGGGATATTTGGGATCACATTCGGGCCTATGGTGAAATAGGAAATATAGTCAGATAAAAACTGGAGAGAAGCTGTCTGAGAAACTGTCTGGTGATGTGTGCATTCCACTCAGGGAGTTATAAATTTCTTCTCATAAGGCACAGTTTGAACACCGTTCCTGTAAAGCCAAAGAGTGATATTCGGAGAACATTGAAGACTATGGAAAAAGTAAAATGTCGTACAATAAAAAACAGAAAGAAGCACTCGAAGAGACTGCTCTCTGACGTGTCCATTCTTTTCACAGGGTTAAAGCATATTCTACATGTCCCAGTTTCAAAGTCGGCCTCTGAGGGTTCTGCGAAGGGATAGTAAGTGGCAACCGGAGAACTGTGTCGAGCAAGGAAATGTCTTCCATCGATAATTGGAGAGAAGCTCTCTGCGCAACTCTTTTGTGATGTTTGTGTTCATCTTGTAGAGTTAAATCATTCTTTGGATTGAGCAGTTTGAAATAACTGTTTCTGTGGAATCTGAGAAAGGACATTGGAAACACTATATGGAATATCCTCAAAAAGAAATAACCTCAGAGACAATCCAGAAGGAAGCTTTCTGTGAATCTGCTCTCTGTCAGGTGACTTCCACTCACACTGTTAATCTTCTCTTTGCATTGAACAGTATCATAACACTGTTTTTGTTTAGTCTGCAAAGGGATATTTAGGAGTGATTTGAAGCTTATGGTGAGATAGGAAACGACTTCAGATAGAAACTGGAGAAATCTGTCTGAGAAGCTGCTCTGTGACTTGTGAATTCCACTCACAGAAATAAACCTTTCTTCTCCTAGAGGGTTCTGGAATCCCTTTTGGAAAAACAGCTACCAAGAGACATTCGGGAATGTAGGGACAGCTATGGTGAAAAAGGAAATATCCTCAGACAAAAAATGGAAAGAAGATTTCTGTGAAACTGCTTTGTGTTGGATATATTTATTCATCTCGCATAGTTAAAACTTTTCTTGATTACTCAGTTTGTAGACTCCATCATGCACAGATCCACGAAGGGACATTTGGGAGCACATTCAGGCCTACGGTGAAAGAGGAGATATCTTCAGATAAAAACTGGATAGAAGCTTTCTGAGAAACTACTTTATGATGTATGCATTCCACTCAGGAGTTATACCTCTTTTCTCAAAAGGCAGCATTTGAACACTGCTCCTATGACACCGAAAAAGTGATATTTCAGAGAGCATTGAGTACTATGGCGAATAGTGAAATATACTGAAATAAAATGGAGGAAGAAGCGTTCCAAGAATCTGCTCTCTGATACGTGCATTCATTTCACAGAGTTAATGCTTACTCTATGTTGCTCAGTTTTGAAACTCTGTCTTTGAAAAATCTGTGAAGGGATATTTAGTGACGCCAAGAGGCTTGTGGTGAGTGAGGAAACATCTTCCGATGAAACCTGCAGAGAAACTTTCTGAGCAGCTGCTTTGTGATGTGTGTATTCATCTCATAGAGTCAAACCATTCTTATGATTGAGCACCTTGATATCACTGTTTTTGTGGCATCTGAGGAAGGACATTTGGAAACGATCTTTAGATTATGAAGAAAGAAATATCCTCAGGTAAAATCCAGAAGGAAGCTTTCTGTGAAACTGCTCTGCATTGTCTTAATTCCACTCGCTCAGTTAAGCCTCTCTTTTTATTCAGCAGTTTTCTAACATGGCGTATGTTTGGTTTCTGATGGGATATTCAGGAGCACTTTGAGGCTTATGGTGAAAAGGGAAATATGTTCAGACCAAAACTGGAGAGAAGCTTTCCAAGGAACTGCTTTGTGATGAGTGCATTCTACTTAGAGTGTTATACCTCTCTTCTCATACAGCATCGGGGAAACGCTTTTGGAGAAACAGGTACCAAGTGATATTCGGGAGCATGTTGATGCTGATGGTGAAAAGTAAAATAGCCTCAGACAAAAACTGGAAAGAAGCTTTCTAAGAAACTATTCCATGATATGTGTAATCATTTCACATAGATTGCACTTTCTTTACATTATGCAACTTAAAAGCTTTCGTGGACGGATCCACGAAGGGACCTTCGGTAGCACATTCAGGACTATGGTGAAAAACGAAATATCTTCAGATAAAAACTGGAAAGAAGCTTTCTGTGAATCTGCTTTTTGCTATGTTTATTCATGTTACATAGATGAAGCTTTCTTTGCATTACTCAGCTTGGAACTTACCTCATGGATGGATCCATGAAGGAATATATGGGATCACATTTGAGCCTATGGTGAAATAGGAAATATATTCAGATAAAAACTGGAGAGAAGCTTCGTGAGAAACTGCTTGGTGATGTGTGCATTACACTCAGGGAAGTATAACTTTCTTCTCATAAGGCACAGTTTGTACACTGTTCTTGTAAAACCAAAACAGTGATATTCGGAGCACATTAAAGACTATGGCAAAAAGTAAAATGACATCCAATAAAAAACACAAATAATCACTCGGAGAAACTGCTCTCTGACATGTCCATTCTTTTCACTGGGTTAAAGCTTACTCTACATTTCCCAGTTTGAAAGTCGGTCTATGACGGTTCTGCAAAGGGATAGTAAGTGGCAACCGGAGGCCTGTGTCGAGCAAGAAAATGCCTTCCATCGAAAATTGGAGAGACGCTTTCTCTCATAGAGTTAAATCATTCTTTGGATTGAGCAGTTTGAAATCCTTATTTCTGTGGAATGTGAGAAAAGACATTTGGAAACGCTCTTTAGAATATACTGAAAAAGAAATAACCTCAGAGAGAAATGAGAAGGAAGCTTTCTGTGAAACTGCTCTGTGTCACGTGAATTCTGCTCACACATTTAAGCTTCTGTTTTCATTGGGCAGTATCATAATGCTGGTTTTTTTTTTTTTTTTTTCTGTGAAGGGATATTCAGGAGCGCTTTGATGCTTACGGTGAAAAAGGAATCCCCTTCAGATAGAAACTGAAGAGAAGCTTTCTGAGGAGCTGCTTTGTGACGTATGCATCCCACTCACAGAAATATACCGTTCTTCTCCTAGAGGATTCCGGAATCCCTTTTGGAGAAAAAGCTACCAAGAGACTTCCAGGAGTATAGGGATGGCAATGGTGAAAAAGGAAATATCCTCAGACAAAAACTGGAAAGATTTCTGTGAAACTGCTTTGCGTTAGATATATTTATTCATCTCACATAGTTTAAACTTTCCTTATATTACACAGTTTGAAAACTCCGTCATGCACAGAACCACAAAGGGACATTCGGGAGCACACTCAGGCCTACGCTGAAAAAAAAGATATCTTCAGATAAAAACTGGATAGAAGCTTTCTGAGAAACTACTTTGTGATGTATGCATTCCACTCAGGGAGCTATACCTCTTTTCTCACAAGGCAGCATTTGAACACTGTTCTTGTGAATCTGAAAAAGTGATATTTTGGAGTGCATTGTGGATTATGGCGATCAGTGAAATATACTGAAATATAATCGAGGAAGAAGCATTCCAAGAATCTGCTCTCTGATATGTGTATTCACTTCACAGAGTTAATGCTAACTCTATGTTGCCCAGTTTCGAAACTCTGTCTTTGAAGAATCTGTGAAGGGATATTTAGTGACTCCCGGAGGCTTGTGGTGAGCAAGGAAATGTCTTCCGATGAAACCTGCAGAGAAACTTTCTGAGCAACTGTTTGTGATGTGTGTATTCTTCTCGTAGAGATAAACCTTTCTTTGGATTTAGTAGCTTGAAATCACTGTTTTTGAGGCATCTGAGGAAGGACTTTTAGGAACAATCTTTAGAATATGGAGAAAGAAATATCCGAAGGTTAAATCCAGAAGGTAGCTTTCTGTGAAACTGCTCTGTGTCATCTTAATTCCTCTTGTTCAGTTAAGCCTCTCATTTCATTGAGCAGTTTTCTAACCCTGTGTATGTTTAGCGTGTGATGGTGTATTCAGGAGCACTTTGAGGCTTATGGTGAAAAAGGAAATATGTTCACACCGAAACTGGAGAGAAGCTTTCCGAGGAACAGCTTTGTGATGTGTGCATTCCACTCACAGTGTTATACCCCTCTTCTCATACAGCATCATGGAAACCCTTTTGGAGAAACAGGTGCCAAGTGATATTCAGGAGCATGTTGATGCCGATGGTGAAAATTGAAAAAGCCTCAGACAAAAACTGGAAGAAAGTTATCTAGGAAAATACTCTGTGACACGTGTAATCAAATCATATAGATAAAGCTTTTATACATTACGCAGCTTGGAAACTGTCATGGACGGATCCACGAAGGAACCTTTGGAAGCACATTCAGGACTATGGTGATAAAGGAAATATCTTCAGATAAAACCTGGAAAGAAGCTTTCTGTGAATCTGCTTTTTGCTATGTTTATTCATCTCACCTAGATGAAGCTTTCTTTACATTATACAGCTTTGAAACTCCCTCGTGGATGTGTCTGCGGGGGATATTTGGGATCACATTCCTGCCTTTGGTGAATAGGACATTTGGAAACGCTCTTTAGAATATCCTGAAAAAGAAATAACCTCAGAGAGAACACAGAAGGAAGCTTTCAGTGAAACTGCTCTGTGTCACGTGAATTACCCTCACACAGTTAAGCTTGTCTTTTCATTGAGCATTATCATAACGCTGTTTTTGTTTAGTCTGCGAAGGGATATTCAGGATTGCTTTGAGGCTTACGGTGAGAAAGGAAACGTCTTCAGATCAAAACGGGAGAGAAGCTTTCTGAGGAGCTTCTTTGTGACATGTACATTCCACTCACAGAAGTATACCTTTCTTCTCCTGAAGATTTTGGAATCACATTTGGAGAAAGAGCTACCAAGAAACATTTGGGAGTATAGGGAGGGGTATGGTGAAAAAAGAAATATCCTCAGACAAAACTGGAAAGAAGATTTCCGTGAAAGTACTTTGTGTTAGATATATTTATTCATCTAACATAGTTAAAGCTTTTCTTATATTATGCAGTTTGGAAACTTCATCATGCATGGATCCGCTAAGAGACGTTCGGAAGCACATTCAGGCCTATGTGAAACAAGAGATATCGTCATATAAAAACTGGATAGAAGCATTCTTAGAAACTACTCCGTCATGTATGCATTCCACTCTGGGAGTTATACCTCTTTTCTCACAAGGCAACGTTTGAACACTGTTCCTGTGAAACCGAAAAAGTGATATTTTGGAGTGCATTGAGAACTATGGCGAATAGTGCAATATACTGAAATAAAATTGAGGATGAAGCGTTCCAAGAATCTGTTCTCTGATATGTGCATTCATTTCACAGAGTTAATGCTTACTCTATGTTGCCAAGTTTCGAAATTCTGTCTTTGAAGAATCTGTGAAGGGATATTTAGTGACACCCAGAGGCTTGTGGTGAGCAAGGAAACGTCTACCAATGAAATAGGCAGAGAAACTTTCTGAGCAACTGCTTTGAGATGTGTGTATTCGTCTCATAGAGTTAAACCATTCTTTGGATTGAGCAGCTTGAAATCACTATTTTTGTGGCATCTGAGGAAGGACATTTGGGAAGGATCCTTAGAATACGGAGAAAGAAATATCCTCAGGTAAAATCCAGAAGGAAGCTTTCTGTGAAACTGCTCTGTGTCGTCTTAATTTCTTTCACTCAGTTAAGCCTCTCTTTTCATTGAGCAATTTTCTAACCCTATGTATATTTAGTGTGTGATGAGATATTCGGGAGCTCTTTGAGGCTTACAGTGAAAAAGGAAATATATTCTGACCGATACTGGAGAGCCTTTCCGAGGAACTGTCTTGTGACTCGTGCATTCCACTCAAAATGTTATACCTCTCTTCTCATAGAGAGTCAGGGAAACCCTTTTGAATAAACAGGTATCGAGTGATATTCAGGAGCATGTTGATTTGGATGGTGAAAAGGGAAATAGCCTCAGACAAAAACAGGAAAGAAGCTTTCTAGGAAATTATTCTGTGATATGTGTATTCATCTCACATAGGTAAAGCTTTCTTTACATTACACAGTTCAGAAACTGTTATGTATGGATCCACGAGAGGAGCTTTGGGAGTACATTCAGGACTACGGTGAAAAAGGAAATATCTGCAGATAATAACTGGAAAGAAGCTTTCTGTGAATCTTCTTTTTGCTATGTTTATTCATCTCACATAGATCAAGCTTTCTTTACATTACGCAGCTTGGAATCTCCCCCGTGGTTGGATCCGCGAAGGGATATTTGGGATGACATTCTGGCCTATGATGAAATAGCAAATATAGCCAGATAAAAACTGGAGAGAAGCTTTATGAGAATCTGCTTGGTGAAGTGAGCATTCCAATCAGGGAGTTATAACTTTCTTCTCATAAGGCACAATTTGAACACTGTTCCTGTTAAACCAACACAGTGATATTCGGGCACATTGAAGACTATGGCAAAAAGTTAAATGGCGTCCAATAAAAAACAGAAAGAAGCATTTGAAGAAAGCGCTCTCTGACAGGTCCATTCTTTTCACAGGGTTAAAGCTTTCTCTACATTTCCCAGTTTGAAAGTCGGCCTCTGAGGGTTCTGCAAAGGGACAGTGAGTGACAACTGGAGGCCTGTGTTGAGCAAGGAAATGTCTTCCATCGAAAATTGGAGAGAAGCTTTCTGCGCAACTCTTTTGTGATGTTTGTATTCATCTCATAGAGTTAATTCATTCTTTGGATGGAGCAGTTTGAAATCACTATTTCTGTGGAATCTGAGAAAGGACATTTGGAAACGCTCCTTAGAATATCCTGAAAAAGAAATAACCTCAGAGAGGAACCAGAAAGAAACTTTCTGTGAAACTGCCCTGTGTTACATGAATTCCGCTCACAGAGTTAAGCTTCTGTTTTCATTGAGCAGTAACAACACTGTTTTCGTTTAGTCTGCAAAGGGATATTCAGGAGAGCTTTGAGGCTTATGGTGAGAAAGGAAACGATTTTACATAGAAACTAGGGAGAAGCTTTCTGAGGAGCTGCTTTGTGATGTGTGCATTCCACTCATATAAATATACCTTTCTTCTCCTAGAGAATTCCGGAAATCCTTTTGGAGAAAAAACTACAAAGAGATTTTCAGGAGTACAGGAACAGCAATGGTGAAAAAGTAAATATTCTCAGACAAAAACTGGAAAGAAGATTTCTGTAAAATTGCTTTGTGTTAGATATATTCAATCATCTCGAATAGTTAAACTTTTCCTATATTACACAGTTTGGAAACTCCGTCATGCACGGATCTGCGAAGGAACATTCAGGAGCACATTCAGGCCTATGGTGAAAGAGGAGATATCTTCAGTTAAAAACCGGATAGAAGATTTCCGAGAAACTACTTGTGATGTATGCATTCTGCTCAGGGAGTTATACATCTTTTCTCACAAGGCAGGGTTTGAACACTGTTCCTGTGAAACCGAAAACGTGATATTTGAGAGTGCATTGAGGACTAGGGCGAATAGTGAAATATACTGAAATAGAATTGAGGAAAAAGCGTTCCAAGAGTCTGCTCTCTGATACGTGCATTCATTTCACAGAGTTAATGGTTACTCTATTTTTCACAGTTTCGAAACTACGTCCTTGAAGAATCTGTGAAGGGATATTGGGTGATGCCTGGAGGCTTGTGGTGAGCAAGGAAACGTCTTCCGATGACACTTGCAGAGAAACTTTCTGAGCACCTACTTTGCAATTTGCGTATTCGTCTCATAGAGTTAAATCGTTCCGTGGATTGAGAAGCTTGAAATCACTGTTTTTGTAGAATCTCAGGAATGACATTTGGGAACAAACCTTAGAATTTGGAGAAAGGGGGGGGCGGAGCAAGATGGCCGAATAGGAACAGCTTCAGTCTCCATCTCCCAGCACGAGCGACACAGAAGACCGGTGATTTCTGCATTTGCAACTGAGGTACTGGGATCATCTCACTCGGGAGTGCCGGACAATCAGTGCTGGTCAGCTGCTGCAGCCTGACCAGCAAGAGCTGAAGCAGGGCGAGGCATGGCCTCACCTGGGAAGTGCAAGGGGGAAGGGAGTCCCTTTTCCTAGCCAGGGGAACTGAGACAAACAACACCTGGAAAATCCGGTAACTCCCACACCAATACTGCACTGTAAGCACACCGGCACACCAGGAGAATATAGCCCACACCTGGCCGGGAGGGTCCCACACCCACGGAGCCTCCCTCCTTGCTAACACAGCAGTCTGCTGCAATCTAACCACAAGGCAGCAGCGAGGCTGTGGGAGGGGCGTCCACCATTGCTGAGGCTTAAGTAGGTAAACAAAGCAGCTGGGAAGCTCGAACTGCGTGGAGCTCACAGCAGCTCAAGGAAACCTGCCTGTCTCTGTAGACTCTGCCTCTGGGGACAGGCCACAGCTAAAGCAGCAGAGGCCTGTGCAGACGCGAACGACTCTGTCTGACAGCTTTGAAGAGAGCAGTGGATCTCCCAACACGGAGGTTGAGATCTGAGAAGGGGCAGACTGCCTGCTCAAGTGGGTCCCTGACCCCTGAGGAGCCTAACTGGGAGACATCCTCCACTAGGGGCAGTCTGACACCCCACACCTCACAGGGTGGAGTACACCCCTGAGAGGAAGCATCCAAAGCAAGAATCAGACAGGTGCACTTGCTGACCTGCTGTTCAGCAATATTCTATCTTCTGCAACCTCTGCTGCTGATACCCAGGCAAACAGGGTCTGGAGTGGACCTCAAGCAATCTCCAACAGACCTACAGCTGAGGGTCCTGACTGTCAGAAGGAAAACTATCAAACAGGAAGGACACCTATACCAAAACCCCATCAGTATGTCACCATCATCAAAGATCAGAGAAAGATAAAACCACAAAGATGGGAAAAAAGCAGGGCAGAAAAGCTGGAAATTCAAAAAATAAGAGCTCATCTCCCCCTGCAAAGGAGCACAGCCCATCACCAGCAACGGATCAAAGCTGGTCAGAGAATGACTTTGACGAAATGAGAGAAGAAGGCTTCAGTCCAAAAAACTTCTCAGAGCTAAGGAGGAATTACGTACCCAGCACAAAGAAACTAAAAATCTTGAAAAAAGAGTGGAAGAATTGACAGCTA
>NC_045440.1:43642119-43675215 GCF_002776525.5 Piliocolobus tephrosceles
AAATGATGAATTGATGGGTGCTGACGAGTTGATGGGTGCAGCACACCAACATGGCACAAGTATACATATGTAACAAACCTGCACGTTATGCACATGTACCCTAGAACTTAAAGTATAATAAAAAAATGAATAAATAAATAAAAATAAAAAAAAATAAAAAATAAAAAAAAAAAAAAAAGAATTTGGAGAAATATTCCCAGGTAAAATCCAGAAGGAAGCTTTCTGTGAAACTGCCCTGTGTCATCTTAATTCCTCTCGTTCAGTTAAGCCTCTTTTTTCACTGAGCAGTTTTCTAACCCTTTGTATGTTTAGCTTGTGATGGGATATTTGGGAGCACTTTGAGGCTTACGGTGATAAAGGAATTATGTTCAGACCGAAACTGGAGAGAAGTTTTCCGAAGAACTGCTTTGTAACGTATGCATTCCACTCATAGTGTGGTACTTCTCTTTTCATACAGTGTCGGGGAAACCCTTTTGGAGAAACAGGTACCAAGTGATATTCAGGAGCATGTTGATGCAATTGGTGAAAAGGAAAATAGCCTCAAATAAAAACTGTAAAGAAGCTTTCTAGGAAACTAATCTGTGATATTTGTAATCATGTCACACAGATAAAGCTTCCTTTACATTACGCAGCTTGGAATCTGTCATGGTCGTATCCACGAAAGAACCCTCAGCAGCACATTTAGGACTATGGAGAATAAGGAAGTATCCTCAGATAAAAACTGGAGAGAAGCTTATGTGAATCTGTCTTTTGCTATATTTATTCATCTCACATAGTTGAAGCTATCATTACATTACGCGGCTTGGAAACTCCCGCGTGGATGGATCCGTGAAGGGATATTGGGATCACATTCGGGCCTATGGTGAAACAGGATGTATAGTCAGGCAAAAAATGGTGAGAAGCTTTCTGAGAAACTGCTTGGTGATGTGTGCATTCCACTCAGGGAGTTATAAATTTCTTCTCATAAGGCACAGCTTGAACACTGTTCCTGTAAAACCAAAAGAGTGATATTCGTAGTACATTGAAGTTTATGGCAAAAAGCGAAATGTCGTCCACTAACAAACAGAAGGAAGCACTCGAAGAGACTGCTCTCCGACATGTCCATTCTTTTCACAGGGTTAAAGCATACTCTACATGTCCCTGTTTGAAAGACGGTCTTTGAGGTTTCTGTGAAGGGATAGTAATTGGCAACCGGAGGCCTGTGTTGAGCAAGGAATTGTCTTCCATCGAAAATTGGAGAGAAACGTTCAGCACAACTCTTTTGTGATGTTTGTATTCATCTCATAGAGTTAAATCATTCTTTGGATTGAGCAGTTTGAAATCACTGTTTCTGTGGAATCTTAGAAAGGACATTTGAAAACGCTCTTTAGAATATCCTGAAAAATAAATAAACTCAGAAAGACACCAGAAGGAAGCTTTCTGTGAATCTGGAGTCTGTCAGGTGAATTCCACTCACACAGTTAATCTTCTCTTTGCATTAAACAGTATCATAACACTGTTTTTGTTTAGTCTGTGAACGGATATTCGGGAGCACTTTGAGACTTACGGTGAGAAAGGAAACGTCTTCAGTTAGAAACCTGTGAGAAGCTTTCAGAGAAGCTGCTTTTTGACGTGTGCATTCCACTCACAGAAATATACCTTTCTTCTCACAGAGGATTCTGGAATCCCTTTTGGAGAAACAGCTACCAGGAGACATTTGAGAGTATAGGAACGGCTATGGTGAAAAAGGAAATATCCTCAGACAAAAACTGGAAAGAATATTTCTGTGAATCTGCTTTGTGTTAGTTATAGTTACTCATCTCGCATAGTTAAAACTTTTCTTGATTACGCAGTTTGGAGACTCCATCATGCACAGATGAGCGAAAGGGCATTCGGGAGCTCATTCAGGCTGACAGTGAAAGAGGAAATAACTTCAGATAAAAACTGGATAGAAGCTTTATGAGAAACTAATTTGTGATGTATGTATTCCACTCAGGAATTATACCTCTTTTCTCAAAAGGCAGCATTTGAACACTGCTCCTGTGAAAACGAAAAAGTGATATTTTGGAGCGCATTGAGTACTATGGCGAATAGTGAAATATACTGAAATAAAATAGAGGAAGAAGCGTTCCAAGAATCTGCTCTCTGATATGTGCATTCACTTCACAGAGTTAATGCTTACTCTATGTTGCCCAGTTGGAAACTCTGTCTTTGAAGAATCTGTGAAGGGATATTTATTGATGCCCAGAGGCTTATGGTGAGCAAGGAAACGTCTTCCGATGGAACCTGCAGAGAAACGTTCTGAGCAACTGCTTTGTGATGTGTGTATTCATCTCATAGTGTTAAATGATTCTTTGCAATGAGCAGCTTGAAATCGCTGTTTTTGTGGAATCTGAGGAAGCACATTTGGGAACGATCCTTACAATATGGAGAAAGAAATATTCAGGGGTAAAAACAAGAGGGAAGCTTTCTGTGAAACTGTTCTGTGTTGTCTTACTTCCTCTCACTCAGTTAAGCCTCTCTTTTCATTCTGCAGTTTTCTAACCCTGTGTATCTTTAGTTTGTGATGGAATATTCGGTAGCACTTTGAGGCTTATGGTGAAAAAGGAAATATGTTCAGACCAAAACTGGAGAGAAGCTCTCCAATGAACTGCTTTGTGACGTGTGCATTCCACTCAGAGTGTGATACCTCTCTTCTCATACAGCGTCGGGGAGACCCTTTTGGAGAAACAGGTACCAAGTGATATTCCGGAGCATGTTGATGCCAATGGAGAAAAGGAAAATAGCCTCAGACAAAAACTGTAAAGAAACTTTCTAGGAAACTACTCTGTGATATGTGTAATCATTTCGCATAGATAAAGCTTTCTTTACATTGGGCAGCTTGGAAACTGTCATGGACAGATCCATGAAGAGACCTTCAGGAGCACATTCAGGACTACGGTGAAAAAAGAAATATCTTCAGAAAAAAACTAGAAAGAAGCCTTCTGTGAATCTGCTTTTTGCTATGTTTATTCATCTCACATAGTTGAAGCTTTCTTTACATTACGCGGCTTGGAAACTCCTTTGTGAGTGGACCCCCGAAGATATATTTGCGATGACATTCGGACCTATGGCGAAATAGGAAATATAGTCAGAAAAAGCTGGAGAGAAGCTTTCTAAGACTACTTAGTGATTTGTGCATTCCGCTCAGGGAGTTATAGCTTTCTTCTCATAAGGCACAGTTTGAACACTGTTCCTGTAAAACCAAAACAGTGATATTCGGAGCACATTGAAGACTATGGAAAAAGTGAAATGTCGTCCAATAAAATACAGAAAGAAGCACTCGAAAAAATTGCTCTCTGACATGTCCATTCTTTCACAGGGTTAAAGCTTACTCTAAATTTCCCAGTTTAAAAGTAAGTCTTTGAGGGTTCTGCGAAGGGGTAGTAAGTGGCAACCGGAGGCCTGTGTCAAGGAAGGAAATGTCTTCATCTAAAATTGCTGGGAAGCTTTCTGCACAACTCTTTTGTGATGTTTGTATTCTGCTCACAGAGCTAAATCATTCTTTGAATTGAGCAGTGTGAAATCACTGTTTCTGT
The DNA here is from genome assembly GCF_002776525.5 of Piliocolobus tephrosceles. Lineage (NCBI taxonomy): Eukaryota > Metazoa > Chordata > Mammalia > Primates > Cercopithecidae > Piliocolobus > Piliocolobus tephrosceles. The sequence goes on from NC_045440.1 coordinate 43,645,677, forward strand.
GGAATCTGAGAAAGGACATTTGGAAACGATCTTTAGAATATCCTGAAAAAGAAATAACTTCAGAGAGAAACCAGAAGGAAGCTTTCAGTGAAACTGCTATTTGTCACGTGAACTATGCTCACAGAGTTAAGCTTCTCTTTTCATTGAGCAGTGTCATAACACTGTTTTTGTATAGTCTGGGAAGGGATATTGAGGAGCACTTTGAGACTCACAGTGAGAAAGGAAACGTCTTCAGATAGAAACTGGAGAGAAGCTTTCTGAGGAACTGCTTTGTGACGTATGCATCCCACTCACAAAAATATACCTTTCTTCTCCTAGAGGATTCCAGAATCCCTTTTGGAGAAAAAGCTACCAAGAGACATTCGGGAGTATAAGGAGGGCTATGGTGAAAAAGGAAATATCCTCAGACAAAAAATGGAAAGAAGATATCTGCGAAACTGCTTTGTGTTAAATATATTTATTCATCTCGAATAGTTAAAACTTTTCTTATATTATGCAGTTTGGAAACTCCAACATGCACGAATTCGCAAAGGGACATTCGGGAGCTCATTCAGGCCTACGTTAAAAGGGGAGATATCTTCAGATAAAACTGGATGGAAGCTTTCTGAGAAACCACTTTGTGATGTATGCATTCTACTCAGGGAGTTATACCTCTTTTCTTTTCACAGAAACCTTCTTCCAGGTTTCTCCATAGTCCTGAATGTGCTCCTGAAGGTCCCTTCATGGATCCGTCCATGACAGTTTCCAAGCTGCGTAATGTAAAGAATGCTTTATCTATGTGAGATTAGTACATATATCACAGAGAATTTTCCTAGAAAGCTTCTTTCCAGTTTTTGTCGAGGCTATTTCCGTTTTCAGCATCGGCATCAAAATGCTCTCGAATATCACTTGGTACCTGTTTCTTCAAAATGGTTTCCCTGACGTTATATGAGAAGAGAGGTATAACACTGTGAGTGAAATGCACATATCACAAAGCAGTTCCTCGGAAAGATTCTCTCCAGTTTCGGTCTGAACATATTTCCTTTTCCACCGTAAGCTTCAAAGTGCTCCCAAATATCCCATCACATGCTAAACATACACAGGGTTAGAAAACTGTTCAATGAAAAGAGATGCTTAACGGAGCGAGAGGAATTAAGACGACACAGAGCAGTTTCACAGAAAGTTTCCTTTTGGATTTTTCCTAAGGATATTTCTTTCTCCATAATCTAAGGATCGTTCACAAATGTCCTTCCTCAGATTCCACAAAAACAGTGATTTCAACCTGCTCAATCAAAAGAATGGTTTAACTCTATGAGATGAATACACACATCGCAAAGCAGTTGCTCAGAATGTTTCTCTGCAAGTTCCATCGGAAGACGTTTCCTTGCTCACCACAACCCTCGGGAGTCACTAAATATCCCTTCACAGATTCTTCAAAGACAGAGTTTCGAAATTGGGCTACATAGAGTAAGCATTAACTTCGTGAAGTGAATGCACATATCAGAGAACAGACTCTTGGAACGCTTCTTCCTTGATTTTATTTAAGTATATTTCACTATTCACCATAGTCCTCAATGCGCTCTGAAATATCACTTTTTCTGTTTCTCAGGAACAGTGTTCAAACTCTGCCTTGTGAGAAAACAGGTATAACTCCCTGAGTGGAATGCGTACATCACAAAGTAGTTTCTCAGAAAGCTTCTATCCATTTTTATCGGAAGATATCTCCTGTTTCACCGGAGTCCTAAATGTGCTCCCGAATGTCCCTTCGCCGATCCGTGCATGACGGAGATTCCAAACGGCATAATAAAAGTAAAGTTTTAACTATGTGACATGTACAAATATATCTAACACAAAGCAGTTTCACAGAAATCTTTCTAGTTTTTGTCTGGGGATATTTTGTTTTTCACCAGAGCCCTCCTTATACTCCCGAATGTCTCTTGGTAGATCTTTCTCTAAAAGGGATTCCGGTATCCTCTAGGAGAAGAAAGGTATATTTCTGTGAATTTAATGCACACGTCACAAAGCAGCTCTTCAGAAAGCTTCTCTCCAGTTTCTATCTGAAGACGTTTCCTTTCTCACCGTAAGCCTCAAAGCACTCCTGAGTAACCCTTCGCAGAATAAAGAGAAACAATGTTCTGATACTGCCCAATGTAAAGAGAAGCTCAACTGTGTCAGTGGAATTCACGTGACTCAGAGCAGTTTCCCAGAAACTTTTCTTCTGATTTCTCTCTGAGGTTATTTGTTTTTCGGGATATTCTAAAGATCGTTTCCAAATGTACTTTCTCAGATTCCACAGAAACAGTGATTTCAGACTGCTCAATCCAAAGAATGATTTAACTCTATGAGATGAATGCAAACATCACAAAAGAGTTGCGCAGAATGCTTCTCTCCAATTTTTGATGGAAGACTTTTCCTTGCACACACAGGCCTCCGGTTGCCACTCAAAATCCCTTCGCCGAACCCTCAAAGACCGACTTTCACAATGGGAAATGTACAGTAAGCTTTAACCCTGTGAAAAGAATGGACATGTCAGGGAGCAGTTTCTTCGAGTGCTTCTTCCTGTTTTTTATTAGACGACATTTTACTTTTTGCCATAGTCTTCCATGTGCTCTGAATATCACTCTTTTGGTTTTACAGGAACAGTGTTCAAACTGTGCTTAATGAGAAGAAAGTTATAAGTCCCTGAGTGGAATGCACACATCACCAAGCATATTCTCAGAAAGCTTCTCTCCAGTTTTTATCTGACTATACTTTCTATTTCACCTTAGGCCCGAATGTGATCCCAAATATCACTTCGTGGATCCATCCACAAAAGAGTTTCCAAGCTGTATAATGTAAACAAAGCTTTATCTATGTGAGATTATTACACATATCACAGAGTAGTTTCCTAGAAAGCTTCCTTCCAGTTTTTGTTGAGGCTATTTCACTTTTCACCATCAGCATCAACATGCTCCCAAATATCACTTAGTGTCTGTTTCTCCAAAAGGGTTTCCCCGACACTGTATGAGAAGAGAGGTATAACACTGAGAGTGGAATGCACACGTCACAAAGCAGTTCCTTAGAAAGCTTCTCTCCAGATTTGGTCTGAACATATTTCCTTTTTCACCGTAAGCCTCAAAGTGCTCCTGAATATCCCATCACACACTAAACATACACAGGGTTAGAAAACTGCTCAATGAAAAGAGAGGCTTTACTGTGCGAGAGGAATTAAGATGACACAGAGCAGTTTCACAGAAAGCTTTTTTCTGGATTTCACTTGAGGATATTTCAATTGCCATATTCTAAGGATCGATTCCAAATGTCCTTCCTCAGATTCCACAAAAACAGTAATTTCAAGCTGCTCAAAACAAAGTATGATTTTATTCTATGAGATGAATACGCACATCGCAAAGCAGTTGCTCAGAAGGTTTCTCTGCAGGTTTCATCGGAAGACGTTTCCTTGCTCACCACAAGCCTCCGGGCGTCACTAAATATCCCTTCACAGGTTCTTCAAAGACAGAGTTTCAAAACTGGTCAACATAGAGTAAGCATTCACTCTGTGAAGTGAATGCATATATCAGGGAGCAAATTCGTGGAAGGCTTCTTCCTCGATTTTATTTCAGTATGTTCAGTATTCGCCATAGTCCTCAATGCGCTCTGAAATATCACTTTTTCGCTTTCACAGGAACAGTGTTCAAACGCTGCCTTGAGAGAAAAGAGGTATAATTCCCTGAGTGGAATGCATACATCACAAAGTAGTTTCTCACAAAGCTTCTATCCACTTTTATCTGAACATATCTCCTCTTTCACTGTAGTCTTGAATGTGCTCCCGAAAGTTTCTTCGCCAATCTGTACATGACAGAGTTTCCAGACTGCGTAATATAAGAAAAGTTTTAACTAGGAGAGATGTACTAGTATATCTAACACAAAGCAGTTTCACAGAAATTTTCTTTCCAGTTTTTGTCCGAGGATATTTCTTTTTCTCCACAGCCTTCCCTATAGTCCTGAATGTCTCTTGGTACCTTTTTCTCCAAAAGGGATTCTGGAATCCTCTAGGAGAAGACAGGTATATTTCTGTGAGTGGCATGCACACGTCACAGAGCAGGTCCGCAGAAAGCTTCTCTCCAGTTTCTATCTGAAGACTTTTCCTTTCTCACCATAAGCCTCAAATCGGTCCTGAATATCGCTTCACAGGCTAAACAAAAACAGTGTTATGATAGTGTTCAATGAAAAGAGAAGCTTAACTGTGTGAGTGGAATTCACATGACAAGAGCAGTTTCACTGAAAGCTTCCTTCTGGTTTCTCTCTGAGGTTATTTCTTTTTCAGGATATTCTAAAGAGCGTTTCCAAATGTCCTTTATCAGATTCCACAGAAACAGTGATTTCAAACTGCTCAATCCAAAGAATGATTTAACTCTATGAGATGAATACAAATAGCACAAAAGTGTTGTGCAGATAGCTTCTCACCAATATTCGATGGAAGACATTTCCTTGCTCGACACAGGCCTCCAGTTGCCAATTACTATCCCTTCACAGAATTCTCAAAGACCGACTTTCAAATTGGGAAATGTACAGCAAGCTTTAACCCTGTGAAAAGAATGGACGTGTCAGAAAGCAGTTTCTTCGAGTGCTTCTTTCTGTTTTTTATTGGACAACATTTCACTTTTTGCCATAGTCTTCAATGTGCTCCAAATATCACTCTTTTGGTTTCACAGTAACAGTGTTCAAACTGTGCCTTATGAGAAGAAAGTTATGACTCCCTGCTTTGAATGCACACGTCCCCAAGCAGTTTCTCAGAAAGCTTCCCTCCAGTTTTTATCTTACTATATTTCCTCTTTCACCATAGGCCCGAATGTGATCCCAAATATCCCTTCGTGGATCCATCCACGAGGGAGTACCCAAGCTGCGTAATGTACAGAAAGCTACATCTATGTGAGATGAATAAACATAGCAAAAAGCAGATTCACAGAAAGTTTCTTTCCAGTTTTTATCTGAAGATATTTCCTTTTTCACACTAGTTCTGAATGTGCTCCGAAGGTCCCTTTGAGGATCCGACCATGACAGTTTCCAAGCTGCATAAAGTAAAGAATGCTTTATCTAAGTGACATGAGTACACATATCACAGAGAGTATTTTCCTGAAAGCTTCTTTCCAGTTTTTGTCTGAGGCTATTTCCCCTTTCACCATCAGCATCCACATGCTGCTGAATATCACTTGATACCTGTTTCTCAAAATGGGTTTCCCCCTACTCTGTATGAGAAGGGAGGTATAACACTGTGAGTGAAATGCACACATCACAAAGCAGTTCCTCGGAAAGCTTCTCTCCAGTTTTGGTCTCCATATATTTCCTTTTCATGGTAAGCCTCAAAGTGCTTCCAAATATCCCATCACAGGCTAAACACACACAGGGTTAGAAAACTGCTCAATGAAAACAGAGGCTTAATGGAACGAGAGAAATTAAGATGACACAAAGCAGTTTCACAGAAAGCTTCCTTCTGGATTTTACCTAAGGATATTTCTTTCTCCATATTCTAAGGATCGCTCCCAAATGTCCTTCCTCAGATGCCACAAAAACAGTGATTTCAAGCTGCTCAATCCAAAGAATGGTTTCACTCTATGAGACGAATACAGACATCACCAAGCAGTTGCTCAGAATGTTTCTCTGCAGGTTTCATCGGAAGACGTTTCCTTGCCTACCACAAGCCTCCGGGTGTTACTAAATATCCCTTCACAGATTCCTCAAAGACAGAGTTTCAAAACTGGGCAGCACAGAGTAAGCATTAACTCTGTGTAGTGAATGCACTTATCAGAGATCAGATTCTTGGAACGTTTCTTCTTCGATTTTATTTCAGCATATTTCACTATTCGCCATAGTCCTCAATGTGCTCCGAGATATCACTTTTTCAGTTTCACAGGAACAGTGTTCAAAAGCTGCCTTGTGAGAAAAGAAGTGTAACTCCCTGAGTGGAATACTTACATCACAAAGTAGTTTCCCAGAAATCTTCTATCCAGTTTTCTGTGAAACTGCTTTGTGTTATATATATTTATTTATCTCACATAGTGAAATATACTGAAATAAAATCAAGGAAGAAGCGTTCCAAGAGTCTTCTCTCTGATATGTGCATTCATTTCACAGAGTTAATGGTTACTCTGAAGGGATATTTAGTGACACCCAGAGGATTGTGTTGAGCAAGGAAACGTCTTCCGATGAAACTTGCCAAGAAACTTTCTGAGCAACTGGTTTGTGATGTGTGTATTCGTCTCATAGAGTTAAACCATTCTTTTCATTGAACAGCTAGAAATCACTGTGTTAGTGGAATCTGAGGAAGGAAATTTGGGAACTATCCTTAGATAATGGAGAAAGAAATATCCTCAGTAAAAATCCATTAGGAAGCTTTCTGTGAAACTGTTCTGTGTCGTCTTAATTCCTCTCGCTCAGTTTAGCCTCTCTTTTCAATGAGCAGTTTTCTAACCCTGTGTATGTTTAGCATGTGATGGGATATTCAGGAGCACTGTAAGGCTAACAGTGAAAAAGGAAATATGCTGAGACCACAACTGGACAGAAGCATTCCGAGGAACTGCTTTATGACCTGTGCATTCCACTCACAGTGCTATACCTCTCTTCTCATACACCGTCGGGGAAACCCTTTTGGAGAAACAGGTACCGAGTGAAATATACCTTCGTGGATGCATCCACGAGGGAGTTTCCAAGCCGTGTAATGTAAAGAAAGCTTCAACTATGTGAGATGAATAAACATAGAATGTGATTCTGTGAATCTGCTTTTTGCTATGTTTATTCATCTCACATAGATGAAACTTTCTTTACATTAGGCAGTTTGGAAACTCCCTCGTGGGGGGGATCCACGAAGGGATATTTGGGATCACATTCGGGCCTATGGTGAAATAGGAAATATAGTCAGATAAAAACTGGAGAGAAGCTTTCGGAGAAACTGCTTAGGGATGTGTGCATTCCACTCAGGGAGTTAAAACTTTCTTCTCATAAGGCACAGTTTGAACACTGTTCCTGTAAAACCAAAAGAGTGATATTCGGGGCACATTGAAGACTATGGCAAAAAGTGAAATGTCGTCCAATAAAAAAATGAAAGAATCACATGAAGAAACTGCTCTCTGATGTTTCCATTCTTTTAAGAGGGTTATAGCTTTCTCTACATTTCCCAGTTTGATAGTAGGTCTTTGAGGTTTCTGCGAAGGGATAGTAAGTGACAACCGTAGGCCAGTGTGAGGCAAGGAAATGCCTTACATTGAAAATTGGAGAGAAGCTTTCTGCGCAACTCTTTTGTGATGTTTGTATTCATCTCATAGAGTTAAATCATTCTATGATTTGAGCAGGTTGAAATCATTCTTTCTATGGAATCTGAGACAGGACATTTGGAAATGCTCTTTAGAATATCCTGAAAAAGAAATAACCTCAGAGAGAAACCAGAAGGAAGCTTTCTGTGAAACGTCTCTCTGTCACGTGAATTCTGCTCACACAGTTAAGCTTCTCTTTTCATTGAGCAGTATCATAACACTGTTTTTGTTTAGTCTGTGAAGGGATATTCAGGAACGCTTTGAGGCTTATGGTGAGAAAGGAAACGTGTTCAGATAGGAACTGGAGAGAAGCTTTCTGAGGAGCTGCTCTGTGACATGTGCATTCCACTCCCAGAAATATACCTTTCTCCTCCTACAGGATTCCAGAATCCCTTTTGGAGAAGGAGCTACCAAGAGACATTTGGGAGTATAGGGAATGCTATTGTGAAAAATAAAATATCCTCAGACAAAAACTGGAAAGATTTCTGTGAAACTGCCTTGTGTTAGATATATTTATTCATCTCGCATAGTTGAAATTTTTCTTATATTACGCAGTTTGGAAACTTTGTCATGCACGGATCCACAAAGGGATATTCAGGAACACATTCAGGCCTATGGTGAAAGAGGAGATATCTTCAGATAAAACTGGACAGAAGCTTTCTGAGAAACTACTTTGTGATGTATGCATTCCACTCAGGGACTTATACCTCTTTTCTCACAAGGCAGCATTTGAACACTGTTCCTGTGAAACCGGAAAAGTGATATTTCCGAGCGCATTGAGGACTACGGCGAATAGTGAAATATACTGAAATAAAATCGAGGAAGAAACGTTCCAAGAGTCTGCTCTCTGATACGTGCATTCACTTACAGAGTTAATGGTTACTCTATGTTGCCCCGTTTTGAAACTGTCTTTGAAGAATCTGTGAAGGGATATTTAGTGACGCCTGGAGGCTTGTTGAGCAAGGAAATGTCTTCCGGTGAAACTTGCCGAGAAACTTTCTGAGCAACTGCTTTGTGATGTGTGCATTCGTCTCATAGAGTTAAACCATTCTTTTCATTGAACAGCTTGAAATCACTGTGTTAGTGGAATCTGAGGAAGGACATTTGGGAACGATCCTTAGATTATGGAGAAAGAAACATCCTCAGGAAAAATCCAGTAGGAAGATTTCTGTGAAACTGCTCTGTTCATCTTAATTCCTCTCTCTCAGTTTAGCCTCTCTTTTCATTGAGCAGTTTTCGAACCCTGAGTATGTTTAGCATGTGATGGGATATTTCGGAGCACTTTGAGGCTAACAGTGAAAAAGGAAATATGTTCAGACCGAAACTGGAGAGAAGCGTTCCAAGGAACTGCTTTGTGAAGTGTGCACTCCACTAGCAGTGTTATACCTCTCTACTCAAACAGCGTCACGGAAACGTGTTGGAGAACAGGTAATAAGTGATATTCGGGAGCACGTTGATGCCGATGGTGAAAAGGGAAATAGTCTCAGACAAAAACTGGAAAGAAGATTTCTAGGAAACTACTCTGTGCTATGTGTAATCATCTCACATAGATAAAGCTTTCTTTACATTACACAGCTTAGAAACTGTCATGGACGGATCCATGAACGGACCTTCGGGAGCACTTTCAGGACTATGGTGAAAAGGAAATATCTTCACATAAAAACTGGAAGGAAGCTTTCCGTGAATCTGCTTTTTGCTATGTGTATTCATCTCACAGAGTTGAGGCTTAGTTTACATTACGCAGCTTGGAAACTCCCTTGTGGATGGATCTGCCAAGGGATATTTGGGATCACATTCTGGTCTATGGTGAAAGAGGAAATATAGTAAGATAAAAACTGGAGGGAAGCTTTCTGAGAAACTGCTTGGGGACGTGTGCATTCAAAGCAAGGAGTCATAACTTTCTTCTCCCAAGGCACAGTTTGAACACTGTTACTGTAAAACCAAAAGAGTGATATTCAGAGCACATTGAAGACTATGGCAAAAAGTGAAATGGCCTCCAATAAAAAACAGAAAGAAGCACTCTAAGAAACGGCTCTTTGACATGTCCATTCTTTTCACTGGGTTAAAGCTTACTCTACATTTCCCTGTTTGAAAGTCGGTCTTTGAGGGTTCTGCGAAGGAATAGTAAGTGGCAACCAGAGGCCTGTGTGGAGCAGGGAAATGTCTTCCATCGAAAATTGGAGAGCAACTTTCTGTGCAACTCTTTTGTGATGTTTGTATTCATCTCATAGAGTTAAATCATTTTTTGGATTGAGAAGTTTGATATCACTGTTTCTGTGGAGTCTGAGGAAGGACACTTGGAAACGCTCTTTAGAATATCCTGAAAAAGAAATGACCTCAGACAGAAACCAGAAGGTAGCTTTCTGTGAAACTGCTATGTGTCACGTGAATTTCACTCACACAATTAAGCTTCTCTTTTCATTGAGCAGTATCATAACACTGTTTTTGTTTAGTCTACGAAAAGGTATTCAGAAGCGCTTTGAGGCTTACGATGAGAAAGGAAACATCTTCAGATAGAAACTGGAGGGAAGCTTTCTGAGGAGCTGCTTTGTGACATGGGCATTCCACTCACACAAATATACTTTTCTTCTCCTAGATGATTCTGGAATACCTTTTGGAGAAAGAGCTACCAAGGGACATCAGGAATATAGGGAGTGCTATGGTGAAAAAGGAAATATCCTCAGATAAAAACTGGAAAGAAGATTTCTGTGAAGCTGCTTTGTGTTAGACATATTTATTCATCTCGCATAGTTAAAACTTTTCTTATATTATGCATTTTGGAAACTCCATCATGCGCGGATCCGCGAGGGGACATTTGGGTGCACATTCAGGCCTATGGTGAAAGAGGAGATATCTTCAGATAAAACTGGATAGAAGCTTTCTGAGAAACTACTTTGTGATATATGATTTGCACTCAGGGAGTTATACCTCTTTTCTCACAAGGCAGCATTTGAACACTGTTCCTGTGAAACCAAAAAAGTGATATCTCGGAGTGCATTGAGGACTATGGCGAATAGTGAAATATATTGATATAAAATCGAGGAAGAAGTGTTCCAAGAATCTTCTCTCTGATATGTGCATTCACTTCAGAGAGTTAATGGTTACTCTATGTTGCTGAGCTTTGAAATTCTGTCTTTGAAGAATCTGTGAAGGGATATTTAGCGACCCCAGGAGGCTTGTGGTGAGCAAGGAAACGTCGTCCGAAGAAACTTGCAGAGAAACATTCTGAGCAACTGCTTTACGATGTGTGTATTCGTCTCATAGAGTTAAACCATTCTTTGGATTGAGCAGATTGAAATCACTGTTTTTGTGGAATCTGAGGAAGTACATTTGGGAATGATCCTTAGAACATGGAGAAAGATATATCCTCAGGAAAACACCAGGAGGAAGCTTTCTGTGAAACAGCTCTGTGTCGTCTTAATTCCTCTCACTCAGTAAAGCCTCTCCTTTCATTGAGCAGTTTTCTAACCCTGTGTATGTTTAGCGTGTGATGGGATATTCGGGAGCACTTTTGGCTTACAGTGAAAAAGGAAATATGTTCAGACCGAAACTGGAGAGAAGCTTTCCAAGGAACTGCTTTGTGACGTGTGCATTCCACTCACAGTGTTATACCTCTCTTACCTCTCTTCTCATACTGCGTTGGGGAAATCCTTTTGGAGAAACAGGTACCAAGTGATATTCGCGAGCATTTTGACGCCGATAGTGAAAAGGGAAATAGCCTCAGACAAAAACTGGGAAGAAGCTTTCTAGGAAAGTGCTCTCTGATATGTGTAATTATATCACATAGATAAAGCTTTCTTTACATTATGCAGCTTGGAAACTGTCATGGACTTTCTGTGAATCTGCTTTTTGCTATGTTTACCCGTCTCACATGGATGAAGCTTTCTTTCCATTACACAGCTTGGAAACTACCTAGTGGATGGATTGGCGAAGGGATATTTGTGATCACATTCAGGCCTATGGTCAAATAGGAAATATAGTCAGATAAAAACTGGAGAGAAGCTTTCTGAGAAACTGCTTGGTGATGTGTGCATTGCACTCAAGGAGTTATCACTTTCTTCTCATAAGGCACAGTTTGAACACAGTTCCTGTAAAACTAAAAGAGTGATACTCGGAACCAATTGAAGACTGTGGCAAAAAGTAAAATGTCTTCCAATAAAAAAGAGAGAGAATCACTCGAAGAAACTGCTCTCTGACATGTCCATTCTTTTCACAGGGTTAAAGCTTACTCTACATTTCCCAGTTTGAAAGTTTGAAAGTCGGTCTTTGAGGGTTCTGCGAAGGGATAGTAAGTGGCAAACGGAGGCCTGTGGCGAGCAAGGAAATATCTTCCATTGAAAATTGGAGAGAAGCTTTCTGTGCAACTCTGTTGTGATGTTTGTGTTCATCTCATAGAGTTAAATCATTCTTTGGATTGAGCCGTGTGAAATCACTGTTTCTGTGGAATCTGAGAAAGGACATTTGAAAACACTCTTTACAATATCCTGAAAAACAAATAACCTCAGAGAGAAACCAGAAGGAAGCTTTCTGTGAAACTGCTCTGTGTCACGTGAATTCCACTCACACAGTTAATCTTCTCTTTCCATTGAGCAGAATCATAACACTGTTTTTGTTTCGTCTGCGAAGGGATACTCAGGAGCACTTTGAGGCTTATGGCGAGAAAGGAAACGTCTTCAGATAGAAACTGGAGAGAAGCTTTCTGAGAAGTTGCTTTGTGACGTGTGCATTCCACTCACAGAAATATACCTTTCTTCTCATAGAGGATTCTGGAATCTCGTTTGGAGGAAAAGCTACCAAGACACATTCTGGAGTATAGGGACGGCTATACTGTAAAAGGAAATATCCTCAGACAAAAACTGGAAAGAGATTTCTGTGAAACTGCTTTGTGTTAGATATATTTATTAATTTCGCATACTTAAAACTTTTCTTATATTACGCAGTTTGGAAATTCCGTTGTGCATGGATCCGCGAAGGGACACTCTGGAGCACATTCAGGCCTACGGTGAAAGAGCAGATATCTTCATATAAAACTGGATAGAAGCTTTCTGAGAAACCACTTTGTGATGCATACATTCCACTCAGGGGTTATACCTCTTTTCTCACAAGGCAGTGTTTGAACACTGTTCCTGTGACACCAAAAAGGTGATATTTTGGAGCACATCGAGGACTATGGCGAATAGTGAAATATACAGAAAAAAATCGAGCAAGAAGCGTTCCAAGAATCTGCTCTCCGAAAAGTGCATTCAATTCACAGAGTTAATGCTTATTCTATGTTGCCCAGTTTCAAAACTCTGTCTTTGAGGAATCTGTGAAGGGATATTTAGTGACGCCTGAAGGCTTGCATTGAGCAAGGAAATGTCTTCCAATGAAACCTGCAGAAAAATTATCTGAGCAACTGTTTGTGATGTGTGTATTCGTCTCATAGAGTTAAACCATTCTTTGATTGAGCAGCTTGAAATACTGTTTTTGTGGAATCTGAGGAAGGACATTTAGGAACAATCCTTAGAACATGGAGAAAGAAATATCCTCAGGTAAAATCCAGAAGGAATTTTTCTTTAAACTGCTCTGTGGAACGTGAATTCCGCTCACACAGTTAAGCTTCTCTATTCATTGTGCAGTATCATAACACTGTTTTTGTTTAGTCTGTGAAAGGCATATTCAGGAGCGCTTTGAGGCTTACGGTGAGAAAGGAAACGACTTCAGATAGAAATTGGAGAGAAGCTTTCCGAGGAGCTGCTTTGTGACGTGTATATTCCATTCACAGAAATAAACCTTTCTTCTCCTAGAGGATTCCAGAATCCCTTTTGGAGAAAAAGCTACCAAGAGACATTTGGGAGTATAGGGAGGGCTATGGTGAAAAAGGAAATATCCTCAGACAAAAGCTGGAAAAAAGATTTCTGTGAAACTGCTTTGTGTTAGATATATTTATTCATTTCACATAGTTAAAACTTTTCTTATATTGTGCAATTTGGAAACTCCGTCATGCATGGATCCACGAAGGGACATTCGGGGGCACATTCAGGCCTACAGTAAAAGAGGAGATATCTTCAGATAAAAACTGGATAGAAACTTTCTGAGAAACTACTTTGTGATGTATGCATTCCACTCATGGAGGTAAACCTCTTTTCTCACAAGTCAACATTTGAACACTGTTCCTGTGAAACCGAAAACGTGATATTTCGGAGCACATTGAGGACTGTGGCGAATAGTGAAATATACTGAAATAAAATCGAGAAAGAAGCGTTCCCAGAATCTGCTCTCTGATATGTGCATTCACTTCACAGAGTTAATGCTTACTCTATGTTGACCAGTTTCGAATCTCTGTATTTGAAGAATCTGTGAAGGGATATTTAGTGATGCCCAGAGGCTTGTGGTGAGCAAGGAAAAGTCTTCCAATGAAACTTGCAGAGAAACTTTCTGAGCAACTGCTTTGTGATGTGTGTATTTGTCTAATAGTGTTAAACCATTCTTTTGATTGAGCAGGTTGAAATCAGTTTTTGTGGAATCTGAGGAAGGACATTTGTTAACGATCCTTAGATTATGGAGAAAGAAATATCCTCAGGAAAAATGCAGAAGGAAGCTTTCTGTGAAATTCCTCTGGGTCGTCTTAATTCCTCTTGCTCAATTAAGCCTCTCTATTCAATGAACAGTTTTCTAACCCTGTGTGTGTTTAGTTTGTGTTGGGATATTCAGGAGCACTTTGAGGCTTACAGTGAAAAAGGAAATATGCTAACACGAAAACTGGAAAGAAGCTTTCCAAGGAACTGCTTTGTGACATGGGCATTCCACTCAGAGTGTTATACCTCTCTTCACATACAGTGTCGGGGAAACCCTTTTGGAGAAACAGGTTCCAAATGATATTTGGGAGCATGTTGATGCCGATGGTGAAAATTAAAATAGCCTCAGACAAAAACTGGAAGTAAGCTTTCTAGGAAACTACTCTGTGATATGTGTGATCATCTCACATAGATAAAGCTTTTTTTACATTATGCAGTATGGAATCTTTCATGGTCATATCCACTAAGGGACCTTCAGCAGCACATTCAGGACTATGGAGAAAAAGGAAATATCCTCAGATAAAAACTGGGAAAAAGCTTTCTGGGAATCTGCCTTTTGGTATATTTATTCATCTCACATAGTTGATGTTATCTTTATTTTTTATTTTATTTTATTTTTACTGTTATATAGATAATTTTTTTATTTTTTTTATTTTTTATTATACTTTAAGTTCTAGGGTACATGTGCATAACGTGCAGGTTTGTTACATATGTATACCTGTGCCATGTTGGTGTGCTGCACCCATCAACTCGTCAGCACCCATCAATTCATCATTTTTATCATGTATAACTCCCCAATGCAATTTCTCCCCCCTCGCCCCTCCCCCTGATAGGCCCCAGTGTGTGATGTTCCCCTTCCCGAGTCCAAGTGATCTCATTGTTCAGTTCCCACCTATGAGTGAGAACATGCGGTGTTTGGTTTTCTCTTCTTGTGATAGTTTGCTAAGAATGATGGTTTCCAGCTACATCCATGTCCCTACAAAGGATGCAAACTCATCCTTTTTTATGGCTGCATAGTATTCCATGGTGTATATGTGCCACATTTTCTTAATCCAGTCTGTCACAGATGGACATATGGGTTGATTCCAAGTCTTTGCTATTGTGAATAGTGCCGCAATAAACACTGCTTGGAAACTCCCGCGTGGATGGATCCATGAAGGGATACTTGGGATCACATTCTGGCCTGTGGTGAAATTGGAAATATAGTCAGATAAAAACTGGAGACAAGCTATCTGAGAAACTGCTTGGTGATGTGTACATTCCACTCAGGGAGTTATAAATTTCTTCTAATAAGGTACAGTTTGAACACTGTTCCTGTGAAACCAAAAGAGTGATATTCAGAGCACATTGAAGACTATGGCAAAAAATGAAAAGTCGTCCAATAAAAAACAGAAAGAAGCACTCCAAGAGACTGCTCTCTGACATGTCCATTCTTTTCACTGGGTTAAAGCTTACTGTACATTTCCCAGTTTGAAAGTCGGTCGTTGAGGGTTCTGCGAAGGGATAGTAAGTGACAACCGGAGACCTCTGTCGAGCAAGGATATGTCTTCCATCGAAAATTGGAGAGAAGCTTTCTGTGCAACTCTTTCGTGATGTTTGTATTCATCTCAGGGTGATAAATCATTCCTTGGATTGAGCAGTTTGAAATCACTGTTTCTGTGGAATCTGAGAAAGGATATTTGGAAACGCTCTTTAGAATATCCTGAAAAAGAAATAACCTCAGAGAGAAACCAGAAGGAAGCTTTCTGTGACACTGCTCTCTGTCAGGTGAATTCCACTCACACAGTTAATCTTCTCTTTGCATTGAACAGTATCATAACAGTGTTTTTGTTAAGTCTGCGAAGGGATATTCAGGAGCTCTTTGAGGCTTACGTTGAGAAAGGAAACGTCTTCAGATAGAAACTTGAGAGAAGGTTTCTGAGAAGCTGCACTGTGACGTGTGCATTCCACTCACAGAAAAATTCCTTTCTTCTCATAGAGGATTCCAGAATCCCTTTTGGAGAAACAACTACCAAGAGACATTCGGGAGTATAGGGGCGGCTATGGTGAAAAAGGAAATATCCTCAGACAAAAACTGGAAAGAGGATTTCTGTGAAACTGCTTTGTGTTGGATATATTTATTCATCTCGCATAGTTAAAACTTTTCTTGATTACGCAGTTTGGAGACTACATCATGCTCGGATCCAAGAAAGGACATTTGGGAACACATTCAGGCCTACGATGAAAGTGGAGATATCTTCAGATAAAAACCGGATAGAAGCTTTGTGAGAAACTACTTTGTGATGTACGCATTCCACTCTGGAGTTATACCTCTTTCCTCAAGAGGCAGCATTTGAACACTGCTCCTGTGAAACCAAAACAGTGATATTTTGGAGCGATTTGAGCACTACCAGGAATAGTGAAATATATGGAAATAAAATCGAAGAAGAAGCTTTCCAAGAATCTGCTCTCTGATATGTGCATTCACTTCACAGATTTAATGCTTACTCTATGTTGCCCAGTTGGAAACTCTGTCTTTGAAGAATTTGTGAAGGGATATTTAGTGATGCCAAGAGGCTTCTGGTGAGCAAGGAAACGTCTTCCGATGGAACTTGCAGAGAAACTTTCTGAGCAACTGATTTGTGATGTGTGTATTCGTCTCATAGAGTTAAAGAATACTTTTTATTGAGCAGCTTAAAATCACTGTTTTTGTGGAAACTGAGGAAGGACATTTGGGAACGATCAGGTAAAATGCAGAAGGAACCTTTCTATGAAACTTTTCTGTGTCGTCTTAATTCCTGTCACTCAGTTAAGCCTCTCTTTTCATTCAGCTGTTTTCTAACCCTGTGTATGTTTAGTTTGTGATGGGATATTCAGGAGCACCTTGAGGCTTACAGTGAAAAGGAAATATGCTCAGACCAAAACTGGAGAGAAGCTTTCCAAGGAACTGCTTTGTGGCGTGGGCATTCCACTCAGATTGTTTTACCTCTCTTCTCATACAGCGTCGGGGAAAACCTTTTGGAGAAACAGGTACCAAGTGATATTTGGGAGCATGTTGATGCCGATGGTGAAAAGTAAAGTAGCCTCAGACAAAAACTGGAAAGAAGCTTCCTGGGAAACTATTCTGGATATGTGTAATCATTTTACATAGATAAAGCTTTCTTTACATTATGCAGAATAGAAACTGTCATGGACGGATCCACCAAGGGACCTTCAGTAGCACGTTCAGGACTATGGTGAAAAAAGAAATATCTTCAGATAAAAACTGGAAAGAAGCTTTCTGTGAATCTGCTTTTTGCTATGTTTATTCACCTCACATTGATGAAGCTTTCTTTACATTACGCAGCTTGGAAACTCCCTCATGGATGGATCCATGAAGGAATATATGGGATCACATTCGGGCCTTTGGTCAAATAGGAAATATAGTCAGAGAAAAACTGGAGAGAAGCCTCGTGAGAAACTGCTTGCTGATGTGTCCATTACACTCAGGGAGGTATAATTTTCTTCTTGTAAGTCACAGTTTGAACACCATTCCTGTAAAACCAAAAGAGTGATATTCAGAGTACATTGAAGACTATGGCAAAAAGGGAAATGTCGTGCAATCAATACCAGAAAGAAGGACTCGGAGAAACTGCTCTCTACATGTTCATTCTTTTCACAGTGTTAAAGCTTACTCTACATTTCCCAGTTTGAAAGTCGGTCTTTGAGGGTTCTGCAAAGGGATAGTAAGTGGCAACCAGAGGACTGTGTGAGGCAAGGAAATGACTTCCATCGAAAATTGTAGAGAAGCTTTCTGCGCAACTCCTTTGTGATGTTAGTATTCATCTCACAGAGTAAAATCATTCTTTAGATTGAGTATTTTGAAATCACTGTTTCTGTGGAATCTGAGAAAGGGCATTTGGAAATGCTGTTTCGAATATCCTGAAAAAGAAATAACCTCAGAGAGACACCAGAAGGAAGCTTTCTGTGAAACTGCTCTGTGTCACGTGAATTCCGCTAACACAGTTAAGCTTCTGTTTTCATTGAGCAGTATCATAACACTGTTTTCGTTTATTCTGTGAAGGGATATTCAGGACCGATTTGAGGCTTACGGTGAGAAAGGAAACGTCTTCACATAGATACTGGAGAGAAGCTTTCTGAGGAGCTGCTTTGTGATGTGTGCATTCCACTCACAGAAATTTACCTTCCCTCTCCTAGAAGATTCTGGAGTCCCTTTTGGAGAATGAGCTACCAAGAAACATTCAGGAGTATATGGAGGTCTATAGTGAAAAAGGAAATATCCTCAGACAAAAACTGGAAAGATCTCTGTGAAACTGCTTTGTGTTAGATATATTTATTCATCATAGTGAAAACTTTTCTTACATTACGTAGTTTGAAAACTCCATCACGCACGGATCCACGAAGGGACTTTCAGGAGCACATTCAGGTCTACGGTGAAAAAGGAGATATCGTCATATAAAACTGGATAGAAGCTTTCTGAGTACCTACTTTGTGATATATGCATTTCACTCAGAGAGTTTTACCTCTTTTCTCACAAGGCAGCATTTGAACACTGTTCCTGTGAAACCGAAAAGCTGATATTTCGGAGCTCATTGAGGACTATGTCATATTGAGAAATATACTGAAATAAAATCGAGGAGGAAGCGTTCCAAGAATCTGTTCTCTGATATGTGCATTCACTTCACAGAGTTAATGTTTACTTTATGTTGCCCAGATTCAAAACTCTGTCTTTGAAGAATCTGTGAAGGGATATTTAGTGACTCCCGGAGGCTTCTGCTGAGCAAGGAAACATCTTCTGATGAAACTTGCAGAGAAATTTTCTGAGTAACTGCTTTGCAATGTGTGTATTCGTCTCATAGAGTTAAAATATTCTTTTGATTGAGCAGGTAGAAATCACTGTTTTTGCGGAACCTGACTAAGGATATTTGTAAACGATCCTTAGATTATGGAGAAAGAAATATCCTCAGGACAAATCCACTAGGAAGCTTTTGCTCAGAGAGTGGATTAACACTGTCGTTGAGGAACCTGAGAAGGGCTAACTTGGATCGCATAGAGGCCTAGGCTGTTACAGGAAATATCCTCAATTAAAAACGTGAAAGAAGCTTTCTGGCAAACTTCTTTGTGATATGTGAATTCATCTCACAGAGTAACAGATTAGTCTTCATGAAGCAGTTTGCTAATAGTGTTTTCGTGGAATCTGAAAAGTGATATTGGGGAGCGCATTGAGGCCTGTGGTGAAAAAGGAAATATCCTCAGATAATAACTGGAAAGAAGGTTTCTCAGAAGTTGCTTTCTGATATGTGAATTCATAACACAGATATTCACTTTTCTCTTCTTACAACAGTTTCCTAACACTGTTGTCGTGGATTCTGCCAAGTGATATTCGGGAGCTCATTGAGGGCTACGGTGAAAAAGGAAATATCCTCCGAGAGAAACCAGAATGAAGCTTTCTGAGAAACTGCTTTGTGATATGTGAATTCATTTCAAAGTGTTACACCACTCTTTCATGGAGGAGTCTGCTAGCACTGACTTTGTGGAAGTTCAGAAGTGATGTCTTGGATATCATTGAATCCCATAGTGAATAATGAAATATCTTCAGAGAAATCTGCAGAGAAGCCTTCTCAGAATCTTCTTTGTTGTGGGTGAATTCAGCTCACAGTGTTAGATGATTGTTTTCATTCAGAAGCTTGCTAACGGTGTTTTCGCAGAAACTGCAATAAGACACACGGTGGCGATCCGAGACCACAAATAACCTCAGCTCAAACAAGAAAGAAGCTTTCTGAGAAACTGCTCTGTGATGTGTGAATTCAACTCACTGAGTTACTCCTGTATTTCGTGAAGCCGTTGGCTAGCCCTGTTTTTGTGGCATCTGAGAACTGATATGTCGGATCCCTTTGAAGACTATAGGGCCAAAGGAAATATCCTCCGTTAAAAATGGGAAAGAAGCTTTCTGAGAAATTTCAATGTGATCTGTGAATTCATCTCACAGAGTTACACCTTTCTCCTCATGAAGCCATTCGCTAAGACTCTTCTCGTGGAATTTGCAAAGTGATATTTGGGAGCCTAGTGAGGGTTATGGTGAAAAAGGAAATATCCTCAGATAAAAACTTTCCAGAAACTGCACTGTGACCTGTGAATACAACTCACAGACTTGCACTTTCCTTTTCATTGATCCGTTTGCTAACACTCTTTTCTTGCAATCTGCATTGGGATATTTCTTCGCGCAATGAAGCTGACAGTGACAAAGGAAATATCCTCAAATAAAAACTAGAAAGTAGCATTCTGAGAAACTTCTTTGTGACATGTGAATTCATCTCACCGAGTTACAACTTTGTCTTCACGAAGCAGTTTGCTAACACTGTTGTCGTGGAATCTGCCAAGCGATATTTGAGAGCTCATAGAGGGCTATGCTGAAAAGGAAAATATCCTCAGATAAAAAGTGGAAAGAAGCATTCTGAGAAACTGCATTATGATGCGTGAATGCAACTCACAGAGTTACACTTTTCTCTTCAGAGATCAGGTGGATAACACAGTTTTCTTGAAATCTGCAATTGGATACTTCTGAGCGCAATGAGGTTTAGGGCGACAAAGGAAATGTCCTCAGACAGAAACTAGAAAGAAGCTTTCTTAGAAACTTCTTTGTGATGTGTGAATTCATCTCACAGAGTTACACTTACGTTTCATGGAGCAGTCAATAAACACTATCTTTGAGGAACCTGAGAAGGGCTACTTTGGATCGCCTTGAGGCCTAGGCTGTTACAGGAAATATCCTCAATTAAAAACGTGAAAGAAGCTTTGTGGCAACCTTCTTTGTGATATGTGAATTCATCTCACAGAGTAACAACTTAGTCTTCATGAAGCAGTTTGCTAACAGTGCTTTCGTGGAATGTGCAAAGTGATATTTGGGAGCACATTGAGGCCTAGGGTGAAAACGGAGATATCCTCAGATAATAACTAGAAAGAAGCTTTCTCAGAAGTTGCTTTCTGATGTGTGAATTCATAACACAGAGATTCACTTTTCCTTTCTCGGAGCAGTTTCCTAACACTGTTGTCGTGGATTCTGCCAAGTGATATTTGGGAGCTCATTGAGGGCCATGGTGAAAAAGGAAATATCCTCTGAGAGAAACCGGAATGAAACTTTCTGAGAAACTGCTTTGTGATGTGTGAATTCATTTCAAAGTGTTACACCACTCTTTCATGGAGGGGTGTGCTAGCACTGACTTTGTGGAAGTTCAGAAGTGATGTCTTGGATATCTTTGAATCCCATAGTGAATAATGAAATATCTTCAGAGAAATCTGCAGAGAAGCCTTCTCAGAACCTTCTTTGTTGTGAGTGAATTCAGCTCACAGTGTTAGATGATTGTTTTCATTCAGAAGCTTGCTAACAGTGTTTTCGCAGAAACTGCAATAAGACACACAGTGGCGATCCGAGACCACAAATAACCTCAGCTCAAACAAGAAAGAAGCTTTCTGAGAAACTGCTCTGTGATGTGTGAATTCAACTCACGGAGTTACTCCTGTATTTCACGGAGCCGTTGGTTAACCCTGTTTTTGTGGCATCTGAGAACTGATATTCCGGATC
Source organism: Piliocolobus tephrosceles (assembly GCF_002776525.5). Taxonomy (NCBI): domain Eukaryota; kingdom Metazoa; phylum Chordata; class Mammalia; order Primates; family Cercopithecidae; genus Piliocolobus; species Piliocolobus tephrosceles. Next base: position 43,667,063 of record NC_045440.1, read on the forward strand.
CCTTTGAAGACTATAGGGCCAAAGGAAATATCCTCCGTTAAAAAAGGGAAAGAAGCTTTCTGAGAAACTTCAATGTGATCTGTGAATTCATCTCACAGAGTTACACTTTCTCCTCATGAAGCCATTCGCTAAGACTCGTCTCGTGGAATTTGCAAAGTGATATTTGGGAGCCCAGTCAGGGTTATGGTGAAAAAGGAAATATCCTCAAATAATAAGTAGAAAGTAGCTTTCTGAGAAACTTCTTTGTGACATGTGAATTCATCTCACCGAGTTACAACTTTGTCTTCACGAAGCAGTTTGCTAACACTGTTGTCGTGGAATCTGCCAAGTGATATTTGGGAGCTCATTGAGGGCCATGGTGAAAAACGAAATATCCTCAGATAAAAACTGGAAAGAAGTGTTCTGAGAAACTGCATTATGACGTGTGAATGCAACTCAAAGAGTTATACTTTTCAGAAGTCATTTTGCTAACACAGTTTTCTTGATATCTGCAGTTGGATACTTCTGAGCGCAATGAGGCTTACGGTGACAAAGGAAATATCCTCAGACAAAAACTAGAAAGAAGCTTTCTTAGAAACTTCTTGTGATGCATGAATTCATCTCACAGAGTTACACTTATGTTTCATGGAGCAGTCGATTAACACTGTCTTTGAGGAACCTGAGAGGGCTACCTTGGATCGCATTGAGGCCTAGGCTGTTACAGGAAATATCCTCAATTAAAAACGTGAAAGAAGCTTTCTGACAAACTTCTTTGTGATTTGTGAATTCATCTCACAGAGTAACAACTTAGTCTTCATGAAGCAGTTTGCTAACAGTGTTTTCGTGGAATGTGCAAAGTGATATTTGGGAGCGCATTGAGGCCTATGGTGAAAACGGAAATATCCTCAGATAATAACTAGAAAGAAGCTTTCTCAGAAGTTGCTTTCTGATGTGTGAATTCAAAACACAGAGATTCACTCTTCCCTAACCGCAGCAGATTGCTAACACTGTTGTCATGGATTCTGCCAAGTGATAATTTGGAGCTCATTGTGAGCTATGGTGAAAAAGGAAATATCCTCAGATAAAAACTGGAAAGGAGCGTTCTGAGAAACTGCATTGTGACATGTGCATGCAACTCACAGAGTTACACTTTCCTTTTCATTGATCCGTTGCTAAGACTCTTTTCTTGCAATCTGCATAGGGATATTTCTTAGCACAATGAAGCGGACGGTGACCAAGGAAATATCCTCAAATAAAAACTAGAAAGTAGCTTTCTGAGAAACTTCTTTGTGACATGTGAATTCATCTCACCGAGTTACAACTTTGTCTTCCTGAAGCAGTTTGCTAACACTTTTGTCGGGGAATCTGCCAAGTGATATTGGGGAGTTCATGAGGGTTATGGTGAAAAAGGAAATATCCTCAGATAAAAACTGGAAAGAAGGGTTCTGAGAAACTGCATTATGACGTGTGAATGCAACTCACAGAGTTACACTTTTCCGAGATTATTTGGCTAACACAGTTTTCTGGAAATCTGCAATCGGATACTTTTGAGCACAGAGGCTTTTGGCGACAAAGGAAATATCCTCAGACAAAAACTAGAAAGAAGCTTTCTTAGAAACTTCTTTGTGATGTGTGAATTCATCTCACAGAGTTACACTTATGTTTCATGGAGCAGTCGATTAACACTCTCTTTGAGGAACCTGAGAAGGGCTACATTGGATCGCATTGAGGCCTAGGCTGTTACAGGAAATATCCTCAATTAAAAACGTGAAAGAAGCTTTCTGACAAACTTCTTTGTGATATGTGAATTCATCTCACAGAGTAACAACTTAGTCTTCATGAAGCAGTTTGCTAACAGTGTTTTCGTGGAATGTGCAAAGTGATATTGGGGAGCACATTGAGGCCTATGGTGAAAACGGAAATATCCTCAGATAATTACTGGAAACAAGCTTTCTCAGAAGTTGCTTTCTGATGTGTGAATTCATAACACAGAGATTCACTTTCCCTTCTTGCAGCAGTTTCCTAACACTGTTGTCGTGGATTCTGCCAAGTGATAATTGGGAGCTCATTGAGTGCTATGGTGAAAAAAGAAATATCCTCAGATAAAAACTGCAGAGAAGCGTTCTGAGAAACTGCATTGTGACATGTGGATGCAGCTCACAGAGTTACATTTTCCTTTTCATTGATCCGTTGCTAAGACTCTTTTCTTACAATCTGCATTGGGATATGTCTTAGCGCAATGAAGCTGATGGTGACAAAGGAAATATCCTCAAATAAAAACTAGAAAGTAGATTTCTGGGAAACTTCTTTGTGACGTGTGAATTCATATCACTGAGTTACAACTTTGTCTTCACGAAGCAGTTTGCTAACACTGTTGTCGTGGAATCTGCCAAGTGATATTTGAGAGCTCATAGAGGGCTATGCTGAAAAGGGAAATATCCTCAGATAAAAACTGGAAAGAAGCATTCTGAGAAACTGCATCATGATGTGTGAAGGCAACTCACTGAGTTACACATTTCTCTTCAGAGATCAGGTGGCTAACACAGTTTTCTTGACATCTGCAATTGGATACTTCTGAGCGCAATGAGGCTTACAGTGACAAAGGAAATATCCTCAGAGAAAAACTAGAAAGAAGCTTCCTAAGAAACTTCTTTGTGATGTGTGAATTCATCTCACAGAGTTACACTTACCTTTCATGGAGCAGTCAATTAGCACTGTCTTTGAGGAACCTGAGTAGGGCTACCTGGGATCGCATTGAGGCCTAAGCTGTTACAGGAAATATCCTCAATTAAAAACGTGAAAGAAGCTTTGTGGCAAACTTCTTTGTGATATGTGAATTTATCACATGGAGTAACAACTTATTCTTCATGAAGCAGTTTGCTAACTCTGTTTTCGTGGAATGTGCAAAGTGATATTTGGGAGCGCATTGAGGCCTATGGTGAAAACGGAAATATCCTCAGAAAATAACTAGAAAGAAGCTTTCTCAGAATTTGCTCTCTGATGTGTGAATTCATACCACAGAGATTCACTTTTTCTTTCTTGGCGCAGTTTCCTAACACTGTTGTCGTGGATTCTGCCAAGTGATATTTGGGAGCTCACTGAGGGCTACAGTGAAAAAGGAAATATCCTTAGATAAAAACTGGAAAGAAGCGTTCTGAGAAACTGCATTGTGACATGCGGATACATCTCACAGAGTTACACTTTCCTTTTCATTGATCCGTTGCTAAGACTCTTTTCTTGCAATCTACATTGGGATATTTCTTAGCGCAATGAAGCTGACGGTGACAAAGGAAATATCCTCAAATAAAAACTAGAAAGTAGCTTTCTGAGAAACTTCTTTGTGACATGTGAATTCATCTCACCGAGTTACAACTTTGTCTTCACGAAGCAGTTTGCTAACACTGTTGTCGTGGAATCTCCCAAGTGATATTTTGGAGCTCATTGAGGGCTATGGTGAAAAACGAAATATCCTCAGATAAATTCTGGAAAGAAGCGTTCTGAGAAACTGCATTATGACGTGTGAATGCAACTCACAGAGTTACACTTTTCTCTTCAGAGATCAGGTGGCTAACACAGTTTTCTTGATATCTGCAACTGAATACGTCTGAGCGCAATGACGCTTATGGTGACAAAGGAAACATCCTCAGACAAAAACTAGAAAGAAGCTTTCTTAGAAACTTCCTTGTGATGTGTGAATTCACCTCACAGAGTAACACTTACTTTTCATCGAGCAATCGATTAGCACTGTCTTTGAGGAACCTGAGTAGGGCTACCTGGGATCGCATTGAGGCCTAGGCTGTTACAGGAAATATCCTCAATTAAAAACGTGAAAGAAGCTTTGTGGCAACCTTCTTTGTGATATGTGAATTCATCTCACAGAGTAACAGCTTAGTCTTCATGAAGCAGTTTGCTAACAGTGTTTTCGTGGAATGTGCAAAGTGATATTTGGGAGCGCATTGGGGTCTATGGTGAAAACGGAAATATCCTCAGATAATAACTAGAAAGAAGCTTTCTCAGAAGTTGCTTTCTGATTTGTGAATTCATAACACAGAGATTTACTTTTCCCTTCTTGCAACAGTTTGCTAACACTGTTGTCGTGGATTCTGCCAAGTGATAATTGGAAGCTCATTGAGGGCTATCGTGAGAAAGGAAATATCCTTCGAGAAAAACCGGAATGAAGCTTTCTTAGAAACTGCTTCGTGATGTGTGGATTCATTTCAAAGTGTTACACCACTATTTCATGCAGGAGTCTGCTAGCACTGACTTTTAGGAAGCTCAGAAGTGATGTTTTGGATATCTTTGAATCCCATAGTGAATAATGAAATAACTTCAGGGAAATCTGCAGAGAAGTCTTCTCAGAAACTTCTTTGTTGTGGGTGAATTCAACTCACAGTGTAACGTGATTGTTTTCATTCAGAAGCTTGCTAACAGTGTTTTCGCAGAAACTGCAATAAGACATACGGTGGCGCTCTGAGACCACAAATAGCCTCAGCTCAACCAAGAAAGAAAAATTCTGAGAAACTGCTGTGTGATGTGTGAAATCAACACACTGAGCTACTCCTGTATTTCGTGGAGTCGTTGGCTAGTCCTGTTTTTGTGGAATCTGAGAACAGATATGTCGGATCCCTTTGAAGATTATAGGGCCAACGGAAATATCCTCCGTTAAAAATGAGAAAGAAGCTTTCTGAGAAACCTCAATGTGATCTGTGAATTCATCTCACAGAGTTACACCTTTCTCCTCATGAAGCCTTTCGCTAAGACTCGTCTCGTGGAATTTGCAAAGTGATATTTGGGAACTCAGTGAGGGTTATGGTGAAGAAGGAAATATCCTCAGATAAAAACTGGAGGGAAGCGTTCTGAGAAACTGCATTGTGACCTGTGAATACAACTCACAGAGTTACACTTTCCTTTTCATTGATCCGTTTGCTAACACTCTTTTCTTGCAATCTGTATTGGGATATTTCTTAGCGCAATGAAGCTGACGGTGACAAAGGAAATATCCTAAAATAAAAACAAGAAAAAAGCATTCTTAGAAACTTCTTGGTGATGTGTGAATTCATCTCATAGAGTCACACTTATGTTTCGTGGAGCAGTCCATTAACACTGCCTCTGAAGAACCTGAGAAGGACTACTTTGGATCGCATTGAGGCCTACGCTGATAAAGGAAATATCATCAGTTGAAAACGTGAAAGAAGCTCTCTGAGAAACTTCTTTGTGATACCTAAATTCATCTCACAGAGTTACAACTTAGTCTTCATGAAGCAGTTTGCTGACAGTGTTTTCATGGAATTTGCAAAGTGATATTTGGGAACGCATTGAGGCCTATGGTGAAATAGGAAATATCACCAGATAATAGCTAGAAAGAAGCTTTGTCAGAAATTACTTTCTGATGTGTGACTTCATCACACAGAGCTTCACGTTTCCCTTCTGGTAGCACTTTGCTAACACTCTTTTCGTGGATTCTGGAAAGTGATATTTGGGAGCTCATTGTGGCCTATGGTGAAAAAGGAACTATCCTCAGACAAAAACTGGAAGGAGGCATTCTGAGAAACTGCATTGCCATGTGTGAATGCAACTCACAGAAGTACACTTTTCTCTTCAGCGATCAGTTTGCTAACACAGTTTTCTTGAAATCTGCAATGGGATACTTTTTAGCGCAATGAAGGTTACGGTGACAAAGGAAATATCCTCACATCAAAACCAGACAGAAGATTTCTTAGAAACTTGTTGGTGATGTGTGAATTCATCTCCCAGAGTTACACTAAAGTTACCTGGAGCAGTCCATTAACACTGTCTTTGAGGAACCTGAGAAGGTCTACTTTGGATCGCAAAGAGGCCTAGGGTGATAAAGGAAATATCATCAGTTCAAAACGTGAAAGAAGCTCTTTCAAAAACTTCTTTGTGATATGTGAATTCATCTCACAGAGTTACAAGTTAGTCCTCAGGAAGCAGTTTGCTAACACTCTTTTCGTGGAATCTGCAAAATGATATTTGGGAGCTCACTGGATCCCATGGTGAAAAAGGAAATATCCTCAGATAATAACCAGAGAGAAGCCTTCTGAGAGATTGCTTTCTGATGTGTGACTTCATCACACATAGTTCCACCCTAACCTTCTTGGAACAGTTTGCTAACACTGTTGTCGTCGATTCTGCAAAGTGATACTTGGTAGCTCATTGAGGTCTATTGTGAAAAAGGACATATTATCACATAAAAACTGGAAAGAAGCCTTCTGAGAAACTGCACTGCGATGTGTGAATGCAACTCACATAGTTCCACGTTTCTCTTCAGTGATCTGTTTGCTAACACAGTTGTCTTGAAATCTGCAATGGGATACTTCTTAGCGCAATAAAGCTTACGGTGAGAAAGGAAATATCCTCAGATGAAACCTAGTAAGAAGCTTTCTTAGAAACTTCTTGGTGATGTGTGAATTCATCTCACAGAGTTACACTTAAGTTTCCTGGAACAGTTCATTCGCACTGTAATTGAGGAACCTGAGAAGGGCTACTTTGGATCGCATTGAGGCCTATGCTGATAAAGGAAATATCATCAGTTCAAAACGTGAAAGAAGCTTTCTGAGAAACTTCTTTGTGATCTGTACATTTATCTCACAGAGTTACAACTTAGTCCTCATGAAGCAGTTTGCTAACACTCTTTTCGTCGAATCTGCAAAGTGATATTTGGAAGCCCACTGGGGCCCATGATGAAAAAGGAAATATCCTCAGATAATAACTAGAGAGAAGCTTACTGAAAGATTGCTTTCTGATTCGTGAATTCATCACACGGAGTTCCACCCTTCCCTTCTTGGAACAATTAGCTAACACTGTTGTCGTGGATTCTGCCAAGTGATATTTGGGAGGTCATTGAGGGCTACGGTGAAAAAGGAAATATCCTAAGAGAAAAACTGGAAACAAGCGTTCTGAGAAACTGCATTGCGATGTGTGAATGCAACTCACAGAGTTACACGTTTCTTTTCAGTGATGAGTTTGCTAACACAGTTTTATGGAAATCTGCAATGGGATATTTCTTAGTGCAATGAAGATTACGATGAGAAAGGAAATATCCTCGGATGAAAACTAGAAACAAGCTTTCTGAGAAACTTCTTGGTCATGTGTGAATTCATCTCACAGAGTTACACTTATGTTTCATGGAGCAGTCCATTAACACTGTCTTTGAGGAGCCTGAGAAGGGCTACTTTGGATTGCATTGAGGCCTACGCTGATAAAGGAAATATCATCAGTTCAAAACGTGAAAGAAGCTTTCTGAGAAACTTCTTTGTGATCTGTGAATTCATCTCACAGAGTTACATCTTAGTCCTCAAGAAGCAGTTTGCTAACACTCTTTTCATGGAATCTGCAAAGTGATATATGGGAGCGCATTGGAGCCCATGGTGAAAAAGGAAATATCCTCAGATAATAACTAGATTGAAGCTTTCTGAAAGATTGTTTTCTGATGTGTGACTTCATGACAAAGAGTTCCACCCTTCCCTTCTTGGAACAGGTTGCAAACTCTGTTGTCGTGGCTTCTGCAAAGTGATATTAGGGAGCTTATTGAGGGCTATGGTGAAAAAGGAAATATCCTCAGGGTAAACCTGGAAAGAAGCCTTCTGAAAAACTGCATTGAAAGTGTGAATTCAACTCTCAGAGTTACACGTTTCTCTTCAGTGATGAGTTTGCTAACACAGTTTTCTTGAAATCTGCAATGGGATACTTCTTAGCGCAACGAAGCTAATGGTGAGAAAGGAAATATCCTCGGATGAAAACCAGAAAGAAGCTTTCTGAAAGGTTGCTTTCTGATGTGGGATTTCGTCACACAGAGGTCCACCCTTCCCTTCTTGGAAACTTTGCTAACACTGTTCTCGTGGATTCTGCAAAGTGATATTTGGGAGCTCATTGAGGGCTATGGTGAAAAAGGAAATATCGTCAGAGAAAAACTGGAAAGAGGCCATCTGAGAAACTGCATTGTGATGTGTGAATGCAACACACAGTGTTACAGATTTTTCTCCAGTGATGACTTTGCTATCACAGTTTTCTTGAAATCTGGAATGGGATACTTCCTAGGGCTATGCAGCTTGTGGTGAAAAAGGAAATATCCTCAGGTGAAAAAGTGAAAGAAGCTTTCTGAGAGATTGCTTTCTGATCTGTAACTTAATCTCACAGAGTTACACTACTATTTC
>NC_045440.1:43675315-43687144 GCF_002776525.5 Piliocolobus tephrosceles
GCTCTTATTTTTTGAATTTCCAGCTTTTCTGCCCTGCTTTTTCCCCATCTTTGTGGTTTTATCTGTCTCTGGTCTTTGATGATGGTGACGTACTGATGGGGTTTTGGTATAGGTGTCCTTCCTGTTTGATAGTTTTCCTTCTGACAGTCAGGACCCTCAGCTATAGGTCTGTTGGAAATTGCTTGAGGTCCACTCCAGACCCTGTTTGCCTGGGTATCAGCAGCAGAGGTTGCAGAAGATAGAATATTGCTGAACAGCAAGTGCACCTGTCTGATTCTTGCTTTGGAAGCTTCCTCTCAGGGGTGTACTCCACCCTGTGAGGTGTGGGTGTCAGACTGCCCCTAGTGGGGAATGTCTCCCAGTTAGGCTACTCAGGGGTCAGGGACCCACTTGAGCAGGCAGACTGCCCCTTCTCAGATCTCAACCTCCGTGTTGAGAGATCCACTGCCCTCTTCAAAGCTGTCAGACAGAGTCATTCGCGTCTACACAGGCCTCTGCTGCTTTAGCTGTGCACTGTCCCCAGAGGTGGAATCTACAGAGACAGGCAGGTTTCCTTGAGCTGTTGTGAACTCCACCCAGTTCGAGCTTCCTAGCGGCTTTGTTTACCTACTTAAGCCTCAGCAATGACGGGCGCCCCTCCCCCAGCCTCGCTGCTGCCTTGCGGTTAGATTGCCGCAGACTGCTGTGTTAGCAAGGAGGGAGGCTCCATGGGCGTGGGACCCTCCTGTTCAGGTGTGGGATATATTCCTCTCATGTGCCGATGTGCTTACAGCGCAGTATTGGGGTGGGAGTTACCCGATTTTCCAGGTGTTGTGTGTCTCAGTTCCCCTGGGTAGGAAAAGGCACTCCCTTCCCCCTTGCGCTTCCCAGGTGAGGCGATGCCTCGCCCTGCTTCAGCTCTCGCTGGTCAGGCTGCAGCAGCTGACCAGCACCGATTTTCCGGCACTCCCGAGTGAGATGACCCCAGTACCTCAGTTGAAAATGCAGAAATCACCGGTGTTCTGTGTCACTCGCGCTGGGAGATGGAGACTGGAGCTGTTCCTATTTGGCCATCTTTCTCCGCCCCCCGCTAACACGGTTTTCTTGAAATCTGCAATGGGATACTTCTTAGCACAATGAAGCTTACAGTGACAAAGGAAACATGTTCAGATGAAAACCAGAAAGAAGCTTTCTTAGAATCTTCTTGGTGATGTGTGAATTCATCTCACAGAGTTACACTTAAGATTCCTGGAGCAGTGCATTAACACTGTCTTTGAGGAACCTGAGAAGGGCTACTTTGGATCGCATTGAGGCCTTCACTGATAAAGGAAATATCATCAGTTCAAATCGTGAAAGAAGCTTTCTGAGAATCTTCTTTGTGATCTGTGAATTCATCTCACAGAGTTACAACTTAGTCCTCATGACGCAGTTTGCTAACACTCTTTTCGTGCATTCTGCAAAGTGATAGTTGGGAGCCCTTTGGGGCCCATGGTGAAAAAGGAAATATCCTCAGATCATAACTAGAGAGAAGCTTTCTGAGAGATTGCTTTCTTATGTGTCTCTTCATCGCACAGAGTTCCAGCCTTCCCTTCTTGGAACAGTTTGCTAACACTGTTATCGTGGATTCTCCAAAATGATATTTCGTGGCTCATTGAAGGCTATGGTGAAAAAGGAAGTATCCTCAGATCAAAACGGGAAAGAAGCGTTCTGAGAAACTGCACTGTGATGTGTGAATGCAACTCACAGAGTTACACGTTTCTCTTCAGTGATCAGTTTGCCAACAGTTTTCTAGAAATCTGCAATGGGATACTTCTTAGCGCAATGAAGTTTACGGTGACAAAGGATATATCCTTAGATTAAAACTAGAAGGAAGCTTTCTTAGAATCTTCTTGGTGATGCGTGAATTCAGGTCACAGAATTACAATTACGTTTACTGGAGCAGTGCATGAACACTGTCTTTGAGGAACCTGAGAAGGGGTACTTTGGATTGCATTGAGGCCTACGCTTATAAAGCAAATATCATCAGTTCAAACGTGAAGGAAACATTCTGAGAAACTTCTTTGTGGTCTGTGAATTCATCTCACAGCATTACAACTTAGTCCTCATGAAGCAGTTTGCTAACACTCTTTTCATGGAATCTGACAAGTGATGTTTGGTAGCCCTTTGGGGCCCATGGTGAAAAACGAAATATCCTCAGATCATAACTAGAGAGAAGCTTTCTGAGAGATTGCTTTCTGATGTGTGAGGTCATCACACAGAGTTCCATTCTTCACTTCTTGGAACAGTTTTCTGACACAATTTTCGTGGATTCTGCAAAGTGATATTTGGGAGCTCTTTGAGGGCTATGGTGAAAAAGGAAATATCCTCAGATCAGAACTAGAAAGAAGCGTTCTGAGAAACTGCACTGCGATGTGTGAATGCAACTCACAGAGCTACACGTTTCTCTTCACTGATCAGTTTGCTAACACAGTTTTCTTGAAATCTGCAATGGGATACTTCTTAGCGCAATGAAGCTTACGGTGACAAAGGAAATATCCTTAGATGAAAACTAGAAAGAAGATTTCTTGGTAACTTCTTGGTGATGTGTGAATTCATCTCACAGAGTTACACTTAAGTTTCATGGAGCAGTGCATTAACACTGTCTTTGAGGAACCTGAAAAGGGCTAATTTGGATCGCATTGAGGCCTACGGTGATAAAGGAAATATCATCAGTTCAAAACCTGAAGGAAGCTTTCTGAGAAACTTCTTTGTGATCTGTGAATTCATCTCACCGTGTTACAACTTAGACCTCATGAAGCAGTTTACTAACATTCTTTTCGTGGAATTTGCAATGTGATATATTGGAGCCCATTAGGGCCCTTTGTGAAAAAGGAAATACCCTCCGATAATAACTAGAGAGAAGCTTTCTGAGAAATTGCTTTCTGATGTGTGAATTCATCACACAGAGTTCCACCCTTCCCTTCTTGGAACAGTTTGGTAACACTGTTGTCGTGGATTCTGCAAAGTGATAATTGGGAGCTCATTGAGGGCTATGGTGAAAAAGGAAATATCCTCATATTAAAGCTGAAAGGAAGCCTTCTGAGAAACTACACTGCGATGTGTGAACGCAACTCACAGAGTTACGCGTTTCTTTTCAGTGACCAGTTTGCTAACACAGTTTTCTTGAAATCTGCAATGTGATACTTCTTATTGCAATGAAGCTTATGGGGACAAAGGAAATATCTTCAGATGAAAATTAGAAAGAAGCTTTCTTAGAAATTTCTTGGTGATGTGTGAATTCATCTCAGAAAGTCACTCTTATGTTTCGTGGAGCAGTCCATTGACACTGTCTTTGAGGAACCTGAGAGGGGCTACTTTGGATCGCAATGAAGCTTACACTGATAAAGGAAATATCATCCGTTCAGAACATGAAAGAAGCTTTCTGAGAAACTTCTTTGTGATCTGTGAATTCATCTCACAGAGTTACAACTGAGTCCTCAGGAAGCAGTTTGCTTACACTCTTTTCGTGGAATCTGCAAAGTGACATTTGGGAGCCAATTTGGGCCCATGGTGAAAAAGGAAATATCATGAGAAATAACTACAGAGAAGCTTTCTGAGAGGTTGCTTTCTATGTGTGACTTCATAACACTGAGTTCCACCCTTCTCTTCTTGGAACAGTTTGCTAACACTGTTGCCGTGGATTCTGCAAAGTGATATTTGGGAGCTCATTGAGGGGTATGGTGAAAAAGGAAGTACCCTGAGATAAAAACTGGAAAGAAGCCTTCTGAGAAACTGCATTGCAATGTGTGAATGCAACTCACAGAGTTACACGTTTCCCTTCAGTGATCAGTTTGCTAACACTGTTTTGTTGAAATCTGCAATGGGACACTTCTTAGTGCAATGAAGCTTGCGGTGACAAAAAAAAAATATCCTCAGATGAAAACTAGAAAGAAGCTTTCTTAGAAAATTCTTGGTGATGTGTGAATACATCTCACAGAGTTACACTTAAGTTTCCTGGAGCAGTACATTAACCTGTCTTTGAGGAATCTGAGAAGCGCTAGTTTGGTTGGCATTGAGGCCTAAGCTGATAAAGGAAATATCATCAGTTCAAAACGCGAAAGAAACTTTGTGAGAAACTTCTTTGTGATCTGTGAATGCATCTCATAGAGTTACAACTTAGTCCTCAGGAAGCAGTTTGCTAAAACTCTTTTCGTGGAATCTGCAACGTGATATTTGGGAGCCTATTGGAGCCCATGGTGATAAAGGAAATATCCTCAGATAAAAACTGGAGAGAAGCTTTCTGAGAGATTGCTTTCTGATGTGTGACTTCATCACACAGAGTTCCACCTTCCTCTTCTTGAAAGGGTTTGCTAACACTGTCATCGTGGATTCTGCAAAGTGATATTTGGGAGCTCATGGAGGGCTATGGTGAAAAAGGAAATATCCCCAGATAAAAACTGGAAAGAAGGTTTCTGAGAAACTGCATTGCGATGTGTGAATGCAACTCACAGAGTTACACGTTTCTTTTCAGTGATCAGTTTGCTAACACAGTTTTCTTGAAATCTGCAGTGGGATATTTCTTAGTGCTATGAAGCTTACGGTGACAAAGGAAATATCCTCAGATGAAAAGTAGAAAGAAGCTTTCTTAGAAACTTCTCTGTGATGTGTGATTTCATCTCACAGAGTTACACTTAAGTTTCCTGGAGCAGTCCATTGACACTGTCTTTGAGGAACCTGAGAAGGGCTACTTTGGATCGCATTGAGGCCTACACTGATAAAGGAAATATCATCAGTTCAAAACGTTAAAGAAGCTTTGTGAGAAACTTCTTTGTGATAGGTACAACTTAGTCCTCAGGAAGCAGTTTGCTTACACTCTTTTCGTGAAATCTGCAAAATTGATATTTGGGGGCCCATTGGGGCCCATGGTGAAAAAGGAAATATCCTCAGATAATAACTAGAGAGAAGCTTTCTGAGAGATTGCTTTCTGATGTGTGACTTCATCGCACAGAGTTCCACCCTTCCCTTCTTGAAACAGTTTGCTAACCCTGTTGTCGTGGATTCTGAAAAGTGATATTTGGGAGCTCATTGAGGGCTACGGTGAAAAAGGAAATAACCGCAGATACAAACTGGAAATAAGACTTTGAGAAACTGCATTGCGATGTGTGAATGCCACTCACAGTTACACGTTTCTCTTCAGTGATCAGTTTGCTAACACAGTTTTCTTGAAATCTGCAATGGGATACTTCTTAGCACAATGAAGCTTACGGTGACAAAGGAAATATCCTCACATCACAACCAGAAAGAAGCTTTCTTATAAACTTCTTGGTGATGTTTGAATTTATCTCACAGAGTTACACTTAAGTTTCATGGAGCACTCTATTAACACTGTCTTTGAGGAACTTGAGAATGGCTACTTTGAATCGCATTGAGGTCTATGCTGATAAAGGAAATATCGTCAGTTCAAAACGGGAAAGAAGCTTTGTGAGAAACTTCTTTTTGATCTGTGAATTCATGTCACAGTGTTACAACTTAGTCCTCAGGAAGAAGTTTGCTAACACTCTTTTCGAGGTATCTGCAAAGTGACATTTGGGAGCCCTTTTGGACTGATGGTGAAAAAGGAAATATCCTCAGATAATAACTACAGAGAAGCTTTCTGTGAGATTGCTTTCTGATGTGTGACTTCATCACACAGAGTTCCACCTTTCCCTTCTTGGAACAGTTTGCTAACACTCTTGTCGTGGATTCTGCGAAGTGCTATTTCGGACTGCATTGAGGCCTATGGTGGAAAAGGAAATATCCTCAGGTAATAACAGAAAGAAGGTTTCTCAGAAGTTGCTTTCTGATGTGTGAATTCATAACACAGAGCTTCACTTTTCCCTTCTTGCAGCAGTTTGCTAACACTGTTGTCCTGGATTCTGCCAAGTGATTTTGAGGAGCTCATTGAGGGCTATGGTGAAAAAGGAAATATCCTCCGAGAAAAACCGGAAAGAAGCTTTCTAAGAAACTGCTTTGTGATGTGTCGATTCATTTCAAAGTGTTACACCATTCTTTCATGGAGGAGTCTGCTAGCATTGACTCTGTGGAAGCACAGAAGTGATGTCTTGGATATCATTGAATCCCATATTGAATAATGAAATATCTTCAGAGAAATCTGCACAGAAGCCTTCTCAGAAACTTCTTTGTTGTGGGTGAATTCAGCTCACAGTGTTAGTTGATTGTTTTCATTCAGAAACTTGCTAACAGTGTTTTCGCAGAAACTGCAATAAGACACACGGTGGCGATCCGAGACCACAAATAACCTCAGCTCAAACAAGCAAGAACCTTTCTGAGAAACTGCTCTGTGAGGTGTGAAATCAACTCACTGCGTTACTCCTGTATTTCGTGGAGCCATTGGCTAGCCCTGTTTTTGTGGAATCTGAGAACTGATATTTCGGATCCCTTTGAAGACTATAGGGCCAAAGGAAATATCCTCCGTTAAAAATGAGAAAGAAGCTTTCTGAGACACTTCAATGTGATGTGTGAATTCATCTCACAGAGTTACACCTTTCTCCTCACGAAGCCATTGGCTAAGACTGTTCTCGTGGAATTTGCAAATATCTCGTGTTATTTGGGAGCTCAGTGAGGGTTATGGTGAAAAAGGAAATATCCTCAGATAAAACCTGGAAGGAAGCGTTCTGAGAAACTGCATTGTGACCTGTGAATACATCTCACAGAGTTACACTTTCCTTTTCATTGATCCGTTTGCTAACACTCTTTCCTTGCCATGTGCATTGGGATATTTCTTAGTGCAATGAAGCTGACGGAGACAAAGGAAATATCCTCAATTAAAAACTAGAAAGTAGCTTTCTGAGAAACTTCTTTGTGACATGTGAATTCATCTCACTGAGTTACAACTTTGTCTTCATGAAGCAGTTTGCTAACACTGTTGTCGTGGAATGTGCCAAGTGATATATGGGAGCTCATTGAGGGCTATGGTAAAAAAGGAAATATCCTCAGATAAAAACTGGAAAAAAGCATTCTGAGAAACTGCATTATGATGTGTGAATGCAACTCACAGAGTTACACTTTTCTCTTCAGGGATCAGTTTGCTAACACAGTTTTCTTCAAATCTGCATCTGGATACTTTTGAGCGCAATGAGGCTTACGGTGACAAAGGAAATATCCTCAGACAAAAACTAGAAAGAATCTTTCTTAGCAACTTCTTTGTGATGTGTGAATTCATCTCACAGAGTTACACTTACGTTTCATGGAGCAGTTGATTGACACTGTCTTTGAGGAACCTGAGAAGGGCTACCTTGGATCGCATTGAGGTCTGAGCTGTTACAGGAAATATCCTCAATTAAAAACGTGAAAGAAGCTTTGTGGCAAACTTCTTTGTGATATGTGAATTCATCTCACAGCGTAACAGCTCAGTCTTCATTAAGCAGTTTGCTAACAGTGTTTTTGTGGAATTTGCAAAGAGATATTTGGGAGCGCATTGAGGCCTATGGTGAAAATGGAAATATCCTCGGGTAATAACTAGAATGAAGCTTTCTCAGAAGTTGCTTTCTGATGTGTGAATTCATAACACAGAGATTCACTTTTCCCTTCTTGCAACAGTTTGCTAACACTGTTGTCGTGGATTCTGCCAAGTGATATTTGGGAGCTCATTGAGGGCTATGGTGAAAAAGAAAATATCCTCAAATAAAAACTGTAAAGAAGCGTTCTGAGAAACTGCATTGTGACCTGTGAATACAACTCACAAAGTTACTCTTTCTTTTCATCGATCCATTTGCTAACACTCTTTTCTTGCAATCTGCATTGGGATATTTCTTAGTGCAATGAAGCTGACAGAGACAAAGGAAATATCATCAAATAAAAACTAGAAAGTAGCTTTCTGAGAAACTTCTTTGTGACATGTGAATTCATTTCACTGAGTTACAACTTTGTCTTCACGAAGCAGTTTGCTAACACCATTGTCGTGGAATCTGCCAAGTGATATTTGAGAGCTCATAGAGGGCTATGCTGAAAAGGGAAATATCCTCAGATGAAAACTGGAAAGAAGCATTCTGAGAAACTGCATTATGATGTGTGAATGCAACTCACAGAATTACACTTTTCTCTTCAGAGATCAGTTGGCTAACACAGTTTTCTCGAAATCTGCAATTGGATACTTCTGAGCACAATGAGGCTTACGGTGAAAAAGAAAATATCCTCAGACAAAAACTAGAGAGAAGCATTCTTAGAAACTTCTTTGTGATGTGTGATTTCATCTCACAGTGTAACAACATACTCTTCATGTGGCAGTGTGCTAGCAATGTTTTCTTGGAATCTGCAAAGTGATATTTGGGTGTGCATTGAGGCCTATGGTGAAAACGGAAATATCCTCAGATGCTTTCTGATGTATGAATTCATAACACAGAGATTCACTTTTCTCTTCTTGCAACAGTTTGCTAACACTGTTGTCATGGATTCTGCCAAGTGATATTTGGGAGATCATTGAGGGCTATGGTGAAAAGGGAAATATCCTCACGTAAAAACTGGAAAGAAGCGTTCCGAGAAACTGCATTGTAACATGTGGACGCAACTCACCGTGTTACAGTTTCCTTTTCATTGATCCGTTTGCTAACACTGTTGTCTTGAAATCTGCATTGGGATATTTTTTAGCGCAATGAAGATGGTGGTGAGAAAGGAGATATTCTCAAATACAAACTAGAAAGTAGCTTTCTGAGAAACTTCTTTGTGACCTGTGAATTCATCTCACCGAGTTACAACTTTGTCTTCACGAAACAGTTTCCTAACACTTTTGTCGTGGAATCTGCAAAGTGATATTTGGGAGCGCATTGAGGTCCATGGTGAAAACAGAAATATCCTCAGGTAAAAACTAGAAGGAAGCTTTCTGAGAAATTGCTTTGTGATGTGTGAATTCATCACAAAGAGATTCAAATTTCCCTTCTTGCAGCAGTTTACTAACACTGTTGTCATGTATTCTGCAAAGTGATATCTGGGAGCTCATTGAGGGTTAAGGTAAAAAAGGAAATATCCTCAGATAAAAACTGGAAAGAAGCATTCTAAGAAACTGCATTATGATGTGTGAATGCAACTCACAGAGTTACACTTTTCTCTTCAGAGATCAGTTTCCTAACACAGTTTTCCTGAAATCTGCAATTGGATACTTCTGAGCGCAAGGAGGCTGATGACGACAAAGGAACTATTTTCAGATAAAAACTAGAAAGAAGCTTTCTTAGCAACTTCTTTGTGATGTGTGAATTCATCTCACAGAGTTACACTTACGTTTCATGGAGCAGTCAATTAACACTGTCTCTGAGGAACCTGAGAAGGGCTACCTTGGATCGCATAGAGGCCCAGGCTGTTACTGAAAATATCCTCAATTAAAAACGTGAAAGAAGCTTTGCGACAAACTCCTTTGTGATATGTGAATTCATCTCACAGAGTAACAACTTAGTCTTCATGAAGCAGTTTTCTGACAGTGTTTTAGTGGAATCTGCAAAGTGATATTTGGGAGCGCATTGAGGCCTATGGTGAAAACGGAAATATCCTCAGATAATAACTATAAAGAAGCTTTCTCAGAAGTTGCTTTCTGATGTGTGAATTCATAACACAGAGATTCACTTTTCCCTTCTTGCAACAGTTTGCTAACACTGTTGTCGTGGATTCTGCCAAGTGATATTTGGGAGCTCTTTGAGGGGTATGGTGAAAAAGGAAATATCCTCAGGTAAAAACTGGAAAGAAGCATTCTGAGAAACTGTATTGTGACTAGTGGATGCAACTCACAGAGTTACACTTTTCTGTTCTTTGATCCGTTGCTAAGACTCTTTTCTTGAAATCTGCATTGGGATATTTCTTCGCGCAATGAAGCTGACGGTGACAAAGCAAATATCCTCAAAAGAAAACTAGAAAGTAGCTTTCTGAGAAATTTCTTTGTGACATGTGAATTCACCTCACCGAGTTACAACTTTGTCTTCCTGAAGAGTTTGCTAACACTCTTTTGGAATCTTCAAAGTGATATTTGGGAGCGCATTGAGGTCCATGTTGAAAATGGAAATATCCTCAGGTAAAAATCAGAAAGAAGCTTTCGGACAAATTGCCTTCAGATATGTGAATTTATCACACAGAGATTCAAGTTTCTCTTCTTGTAGCAGTTTGCTAAAACTGTTTTCGTGGACTACACAAAGTGATATTTGGTAGCTCATTGAGGGCTATGGTGAAAAAGGAAATATCCTCAGGTAAAAACTGGAAAGAAGCCTTCTGAGTAATTGTTTACTGAATCCGAAATCCCTTTTGAAGAAAAAGCTGCCAAGAGACATTTGGGATTATAAGGACGCCTCATTTGGAAACGCTCTTTAGAATATCCTGAAAAAGAAATAACCTCTGAGAGAAATCAGAAGGAATCTTTCTGTGAAACTGCTCTGTGTCATGTGAATTCCACTCAGACAGCTAAGGTTCTCTCTTCAATGATCAGTATCATAACACTGTTTTTTTTTAATCTGGGAAGGGATATTCTGGAATGCTTTGAGGCTTACTATGAGAAAGGTAACTCCTTTAGACAGAAGCTGGAGAGAAGCTTTCTGTGGAGCTGCTTGGTAATGTGTGCATTCCACTCAGGGAGCTATAGCTTTCTTCTCATAAAGCACAGTTTGAACAGTTTTCTTGTAAAACCAAAAGAGTGATATTCGGAGCACATTGAAGACTAAGGCAAAAAGTGAAATGTCGTCCAATAAAAAACAGAAAAAAGCACTCGAAGAAACTGCTCTCTGACATGTCCATTCTTTTCACAGGGTTAAAACTTAACTTTACATTTCCCCGTTTGAATGTCGGTCTCTGAGGGTTCCACGAAGGGATAGTAAAACTATCAGAGAATAGTTTTTTCTGAGAGTAAAACTATCAGAAAAACTTTCTGAGCAATTGCTTTGTGATATGTGTATTCGTCTCATAGAGTTAAACTATTCTTTGGATTGAGCAGCTTGAAATCACTGTTTTTGTGGAATCTGAGGAAGAACATTTGGGAATGATCCTTAGATTATGGAGAAAGAAATATCGTCAGGAAATGTCGAGAAGGAAGCTTTCTGTGAAACTGCTCTGTGTCGTCTTAATTCCTCTCCCTCAGTTAAGCGTCTCTTTTCATTGAGCAGTTTTCTAACCCTGTTATTGTTTAGAGTGTGATGGGATATTCAGGAGCACTTTGAGGCTTACGGTGAAAAAGGAAATATGTTCAGACCGAATCTGGAGAGAAGCTTTCAGAAGAACTGCTATGTGATGTGTGCATTCCACTTACAGTGTTACACCCCTCTTCTCATACAGCATCGAAGAAACCCTTTTGGAGAAACAGGTACCAAGTAATATTCGGGAGCATGTTGATGCCAATGATGAAAAGGGAAATAGCCTCAGGCAAAGACCAGAAAGAAGCTTTCTAGGACACCTCTCTGTGATATGTGAAATCATCTCACATAGATAAAACTTTCTTTACATTAGAGAGCTTGGAAACTGTCATGGACGGTACCACGAAGGGACATTCGGGAGCACATTCAGTTCTATGGAGAAAAAGGAAGTTTCTTCAGTTAAAAACTGGAATGAAGCTTTCTTTAAATCCACTTTTTGCTATATTTATTCATCTCACATAGTTGAAGCTTTCTTTACATTACGCTGCTTGGAAACTCCCACGTGGATGCATCCACGAAGGGATATTTGGGATCACATTCGGGCGTATGGTGAAATAGCAAATATAGTCAGATAAAAACTGTAGAGAATATTTCTGAGAAACTGCTTGGTGACGTGTGCATTCCACTCAGGGAGTTATAACTTTCTTCTCATAAGGCACAATTTGAGCACTGTTCCTGTAAAACCAAAAGAGTGATATTCGGAGCACATTGA
>NC_045440.1:43687544-43722081 GCF_002776525.5 Piliocolobus tephrosceles
GTTTGAAATCACTGTTTCTGTGGAATCTGAGAAAGGACATTTGGAAATGCTCTTTAGACTATCCTGAAAAAGAAATAACCTCAGAGAGAAACCAGAAGGAATCTTTGTGTGAACCTGCTCTGTGTCACGTGAATTTCACTCACACTGTTAAGCTTCACTTTTCATTGAGCAGTATTTTAACACTGTTTGTTTAGTCTGTGCAGGGATATTCTGGAGTTCTTTGAGGCTTACGGTGAGAAAGGAAACTTCCTTATATAGAAACTGGAGAGAATCTTTCTGTGGAGCTGCTTTGTGACGTGTGCATTCCACTCACAGAAATATACCTTTCTTCTCCTAGAGGATTCCGGAATCCCTTTTGGAGAAAAAGCTACCAAGAGACATTTGGCAGTATTGGGATGGCTATGGTGGAAAAGGAAATATCCTCAGACAAAAACTGGAAAGAAGATTTCTGTGAAACTGCTTCGTGTTAGATATATCTATTCATCTCTCACAGTTCAAACCTGTCTTATATTATGAAGTTTGGAAACTCTGTCATGCATGGATCCACGAAGGGACATTTTGGTGCAAATTCAGGCCTATGGTGAAAGAGGAGATATCTTCAGATAAAAACTGGATAGAAGCTTTCTGAGAAACTACTTGTGATGTATGCATTCCACTCAGGTGTTATACCTCTTTTCTCACAAGGCAGTGTTTAAACACTGTTCCTGTGTAACCGAAAAAGTGATATTTTGGAGCGCATTGAGGACTATGGTGAATAGTGAAATATACTGAAATAAAATCGAGGAAGAAGCGTTCCAAGAATCTGCTCTCTGATATGTGCATTCACTTCACAGAATTTATGCTTACTCTATGTTGTCCAGTTTCGAAATTCTGTCTTTGAAGAATCTGTTAAGGGATATATAGTGACGCCCAGATGATTGTGGTGAGAGAGGAAACGTCTTCCGATGAAACGTGCAGAGAAACTTTGTCAGCAACTGCTTTGTGATGTGTGTATTTGTTTCATAGAGTTAAACCATTCTTTTGATTGAGCAGGTTGAAATCACTGTGTTTGTGGAATCTGAGGAAGGCCATTTGGGAACGATCCTTAGAACATGGAGAAGGAAATATCCTCAGGTAAAATCCAGAAGGAAGATTTCTGGGAAACTACTCTCTGTCATCTTAATTAGTCTCGCTTAGTTAACCCTCTCCTTACATTGAGTGGTTTCATAACCCCGTGTATGTTTAGCATGAGATGGGACATTCGGGAGCACTTTGAGGCTTACGGTGAAAAAGGAAATATGTTCAGACTGAAACTGGAGAGAAGCTTTCTGAGGAACTGCTTTGTGATGTGTGCATTCCACCCACAGTGTTATACCTCTCTTCTCATACAGCGTCGGGGAACCCCTTTTAGAGAAACAGGTACCAAGTGATATTCGTGAGCCTGTTGATGTCGATGATGAAAAGGGAAATA
This sequence comes from Piliocolobus tephrosceles, assembly GCF_002776525.5. Lineage (NCBI taxonomy): Eukaryota > Metazoa > Chordata > Mammalia > Primates > Cercopithecidae > Piliocolobus > Piliocolobus tephrosceles. The sequence goes on from NC_045440.1 coordinate 43,688,995, forward strand.
GACTCAGACAAAACCCGGAAAGAAGCTTTTTAGGAAATTACTCTGTGATATGTGTAATCATCTCACAGAGATAAAGGTTTCCTTACGTTACACAGCTTGAAAACTGTCATGGACGGATCCATGAAGGGACTTTCGGGAGCACACTCAGGACTGTGGTGAAAAAGGAAATATCTTCAGATAGAAACTTGAAAGAAGCTTTCTGTGAATCTGCTTTTTTCTATGTTTATTCTTCTCACATAGATGAAGCTTTGTTTACATTATGCAGCTTGGAAACTCTGTCGTGGATGGATCCATGAAGGGATATGTGGGATCACATTCGGGCCCATGGTCAAATAGGAAATATAGTCTGATAAAAACTGGAGAGAAGATTTCTGAGAAACTGCTTGGTGATGTGTGCTTTCAACTCAGGGAGTTTGAGTGTTCTTCTCGTAGGCACAGTTTGAACACTGTTCCTGTAAAACCAAAACAGTGATATTCGGAGCACAATGAAGACTATGGCAAAAAGTGAAATGTCGTCCAATAAAAAACAGAAAGAAACAGTCGAAGAAACTGCTCTCTGACATGCCCATTCTTTTCACAGGGTTGAAGGTCCCTCTATATTTCCCAGTTTGAAAGTCAGCCTCTCAGGGTTCTGTGAAGGGATTGTAAGTGGCAACCGGAGGCCTGTGTCGAGCAAGGAAATGTCTCCCATCGAAAATGGGAGAGAAGCTTTCTGCGCAACTCTTTTGTGACGTTTGTGTTCATCTCAAAGAGTTAAATCATTCTTTCAATTGAGCAGTTTGAAAACACTCTTTCTGTGGAATCTGAGAAAGGACATTTGGAGACACTCTTTAGAACACACTGAAAAAGAAATAACCTCAGAGAGAAACCAGAAGGAAGCTTTCTGTGAACTTGCTCTGTGTCACGTGAATTCCACTCACACAGTTAAGCTTCTCTTTTCACTGAGCAGTATCATAACACTGTTTCTGTTTAGACTGCGAAGGGATATTCAGGAGCAATTTGAGGGATATGGTGAGAAAGGATACGTCTTTAGATAGAAACTGGAGAGAAGCTTTCTGAGGAGCTGCTTTGTGACATGTGCATTCCACTCACAGAAATATACCTTTCTTCTACTAGAGGATTCCGGAAACTGTTTTGAAAAAAAAAAAGCTACCAAGAGACATTCGGGAGTATAAGGACGGCTATGGTGAAAAAAGAAATATCCTCAGACAAAACTGGAAGGAAGATTTCTGTGAAACTGCTTCATGTTAGATATATCTATTCATCTCACATAGTTCAAACCTTTCTTATATGACACAGTTTGGAAACTCCGTCATGCACGAATCCCTGAAGAGACATTCAGGAGCACATTCAGGCCTACGGTGAAAGAGGAGATATCTTCAGATAAAAACTGGATAGAAGCTTTCTGAGAAACTACTTGTGATGTAAGCATTCCGCTCAGGGAGTTATACCTCTTTTCTCACAAGGCAGTGTTCAAACACTGTTCCTGTGTTACTGAAAAAGTGATATTTCGGAGCGCATTGAGGACTATCGCAAATAGTGAAATATAATGAAATAAAATCGAGAAAGAAGCATTGCAAGAATCTGCTCTCTGATATGTGAATTCACTTCACAGCATTTACGCTTATCCTATGTTGCCCAGTTTTGAAATTCTGTCTTTGAAGAATCTGTGAAGGGATATTTAGTGACGCCTGGAAGCTTGTGGTGAGCAAGGAAACATCTTCCGATGAAACCTGCAGAGTAACTTTCTGAACAACTGCTTTGCGATGTGTGTATTCGTCTCATAGATTTAAACCATTCTTTGGATTGAGGAGATTGGAATCGCTGTTTTTGTGGAATCTGAGGAAGGACATTTGGGAACGGTCCTTAGAACATGGAGAAAGAAATATCCTCAGGTAAAATCCAGAAGGAAGCTTTCCGTGAAACTACACTGTGTCATCTTAATTACTCTCACTTAGTTAAGCCTCTCCTTACATTGAGTAGTTTTATAACCCTGTGTATGTTTAGTGTGTGATGGGACATTTGGGAGCACTTTGAGACTTATGGTGAAAAAGGAAATATGTTCAGACCAAAACTGGAGAGAAGCTTTCCGAGGAACTGCTTTGTGATGTGTGCATTCCACTCACAGAAATATACCTTTCTTCTCCTAGAGGATTCTGGAATCCGTTTTGGAGAAGAAGCTACCAAGAGTCATTCGGGAGTAAAGGGACGGCTATGGTGAAAAAGGTAATATCCTCAGACAAAACTGGATAGAAGATTTATGTGAAACTGCTTCGTGTTAGATATATCCATTCATTTCGCATAGTTAAAACTTTTCTTATATTATGCAGTTTGCAAAATCCGTCATGCACGGATCCGCGAAGGGACATTCAGGAGCACATTTAGGTCTTCGGTGAAAGAGGAGATGTTATCAGATAAAAACTGTTTAGAAGCTTTCTGAGAAACTATTTTGTGATATATGCATTCCGCTCAGGGATTTATACCTCTTTCCTCACAAGGCAGGGATTGAACACTGTTCCCATGAAACCAAAAATGTGATATTTTAAAGCACACTGAGGACTATGACGAATAGTGAAATATACTGAAATAAAATTGAGGAAGAACCGTTCTAAGAATCTGCTCTCTTATTTGTGCATTCACTTCACAAAATTTATGCTTACTCTACGTTGCCCAGTTTCAAAATTCTGTCTTTGAAGGATCTGTGAAGGGATATTTAGTGACACCTGGAGGCTTGCGGTGAGCAAGGAAACATCTTCCGATGAAACATGCAGATTAACTTTCTGAGCAACTGCTTTGCAGTGTGTGTATTCGCCTCCTAGATTTAAACCGTCCTTTGGATTGAGCAGATTGAAATCACTGTTTTTGTGGAATCTGAGGAAGGACATTTGGGAACCATCCTTAGAACATGGAGAAAAAAATATCCTCAGGTAAAATCCAGAAGGAAGATTTCTGTGAAACTATTCTGTGTCTTCTGAATTCCTCTCGCTTAGTTAAGCCTCTCCTTATGTTGAGTAGTTTTATAACCCTGCGTGTGTTTAGCATGTGATGGGACATTCGGGAGTACTTTGAAGCTTATGGTGAAAAAGGAAATATGTTCAGTCCGAAACTGGAGAGAAGCTTTCCAAGGAACCGCTTTGTTACATGTGCATTCCACTCACAGTGTTATACCTCTCTTTTCATACAGCGTCGGAGAAAGCCATTTGGAGAAACAGGTACCAAGTGATATTCAGGAGCATGATGATGCCGAAGATGAAAAGGGAAATAGCCTCAGAAAAAACCTGGAAAGAAGCTTTCTAGGAAACTACTCTGTGATATGTGTAATCACCTCACATAGATAAAGGTTTCCTTACATACACAACTTGAAAACTGTCATGGATGGATCCACGAAGGGACTTTTGGGAGCACACTCAGGACTATGGTGAAAATGGAAATATCTTCAGATAAAAACTTGAAAGAAGCTTTCTGTGAATCTGTTTTTTTCTATGTTTATCTTCTCACATAAATGAAGCTTTGCTTACATTACACAGCTTGGAAACTCCCTCGTGGATGAATCCACGAAGGGATATTTGGGATCACATTCGGGCCTATGGTCAAATAGGAAATATAGTCAGATAAAAAATAGAGAGAGGCTTTCTGAGAAACTGTTGGTGATGTGTTCATTCCACTCAGGGCGTTTTAATGTTCTTCTCAGGAGGCACAGTTTGAACACTGTTCCTGTAAAACCAAAACAGTGATATTTGGAGCACATTGAAGACTATGGAAAAAAGTGAAATCTCGTCAATAAAAAACAGAAAGAAGCACTCGAAGAAACTGCTCTCCGGCAGGCCAATTCTTTTCACAGGGTTAAAGATTTCTCTGCATTTCCCAGTTTGAATGTCGGCCTCTGAGGCTTATGTGAGGAGATAGTAAGCGGCAACCGGAGGCCTGTGTTGAGCAAGGAAATGTCTCCCATAGAAAATTGAAGAGAAGCTTTCTGCACAACCCTTTTGTGATGTTTCTGTTCATCTCAAAGAGTTAAATCATTCTTTCAATTGAGCAGTTTGAAATCACTGTTTCTGTGGAATCTGAGAAAGAACATTTGGAGACGCTCTTTAGAATACACTGAAAAAGAAATAACCTCAGAGAGAAACCAGAAGGAAGCTTTCTGTGAACCTGCTCTGTGTCACGTGAATTCCGTTCACACACTTAAGCTTCTCTTTTCACTGAGCAGTATCATAACACTGTTTTTGTTTAGACTTGGAAGGGATATTCAGGAGCAATTTGAGGGTTACAGTTAGAAAGGAAACGTCTTCAGATAGAAACTGGAGAGAAGCTTTCTGAGGAGCTGCTTTGTAACGTGTGCATTTCATTCACAGAATTATACCTTTCTTCTCCTAGAGGATTCTGGAATCCCATTTGGTGAAAAAGCTACCAAGAGACATTCAGGTGCATAGGGACGGCTATGGTGAAAAAATGAAATATCCTCAGAAAAAAACTGGAAAGAAGATTTCTTTGAAACTGCTTCGTGTTAGATATATCTATTCATCTCGCATAGTTAAAACTTTTCTTATATTACCCAGGTTGCAAAATCCATCATACACGGATCCGCGCAGGGACTTTCAGGAGCATATTCAGGCTTTTGGTGAAAGAGGAGATATCATCAGATAAAAACGGGAAAGAAGCTTTCTGAGAAACTATTTCGTGATGTATGCATCCCGCTCAGGGAGTTATACTTCTTTTCTCACAAGGCAGGGATTGAACACTGGTCCTGTGAAACCGAAAATGTGATATTTTGGAGCGCACTGAGGACTATGACGAATAGTGAAATATACTGAAATAAAATCGAGAAAGAAGCATTGAAAGAATCTGCTCTCTGATATGTGCATTCACTTCACAGAATTTGTGCTTACGTTATGTTGCCCAGTTTTGAAATACTAGCTTTGAAGAATCTGTGATGGGATATTTAGTGACGCCCAGAGGGTTGTGGTGAGCAAGGAAACATCTTCCGATGAAACCTGTAGAGAAATTTTCTGAGCAACTGCTTTGTGATGTGTGTATTCGTCTCCTAGATTTAAACCGTTCTTTGGATAGAGCAGATTGAAATCACTGTTTTTGTGGAATCTGAGGAAGGACACTTGAGAACGATCCTTAGAACATGGAGAAAGAAATATCCTCAGTTAAAATCCAGAAGGAAGCTTTCTGTGAAACTACTCTGTGTCGTCTTAATTCCTCCCGCTTAGTTAAACCTCACCTTACGTTGAGTAATTTTATAACCCTGTGTATGTTTAGCGTGAGATGGGACATTCGGGAGCACTTTGAGGCTTACGATGAAAAAGGAAATATGTTCAGACCGAAAATGGAGAGAAGCTTTCCGAGGAACTGCTTTGTGACATGTGCATTTCTCTCACAGTGTTATACCTCTCTTCTCATACAGCGTCAGGGAAACCCTTTTGGATAAACAGGTACCGAGTGATATTCGGGAGCACGTTGATGCCAATGATGAAAGGAAAATAGCGTCAGACAAATCCTGGAAAGAGGCTTTCTAGGAAACTACTCTGTGATATGTGTAATCATCTCACATAGATAAAAGTTTCCTTATATTACACAGCTTGAAAACCGTCATGGAGGGGTCCACGAAGGGACCTTCAGGAGCACACTCAGGACTATGGTGTAAAAGGAAATATCTTCAGATAAAAACTGGAAAGAAGCTTTCTGTGAATCACTTTTTTCTATGTTTATTCTTCTCACATAGATGAAGCTTCCTTTACATTACGCAGCTTGGAAATTGCCTCATGGATGGATCCACAAAAGAATATTTGGGATCAAATTCGGACCTATGGTCAAATAGAAAATATAGTCAGATAAAAACTGGAGAGAAGCTTTCTGAGAAACTGCTTGGTGATGTGTGCATTCCACTCAGGGAGTTTTAATGTTCTTCTCATAAGGCACTGTTTGAACACTGCTCCTGTAAAACCAAAAGAGTGATATTCGGAGCACCTTGAAGACTATGGCAAAAAGTGCAATGTCATCCAATAAAAAACAGAAAGAAGCACTCGAAGAAAGTGGTCTCTGATATGCCCTTTCTTTTTACAGGGTTAAAGCTTATTCTACATTTCCCAGTTTGAAAGTCGGCCTCTGAGGGTTCTGCGAAGGGATTGTAAGTGGCAACCGGAGGCCTGTGTCAAGCAAGGAAATGTCTCCCATCAAAAATTGGAGAGAAGCTTTCTGCACAACTCCTTTGTGATGTTTGTATTCATATCAAAGAGTTAAATCATTCTTTGGATTGAGCAGTTTGAAATCACTGTTTCTGTGGAATCTGAGAAAGGACATTTGGAAACGCTCTTTAGAATATCCTGAAAAAGACATAAACTCAGAGAGAAACCAGAGGGAAGCTTTCTGTGAACCTTCCCTGTGTCACGTGAATTCCGCTCACACAGTTAAGCTTCTCTTTTCATTGAGCAGTATCATAACACTGTTTTTGTTTAGACTACGAAGGGATATTCAGGAGCGATTTGATGGTTACGGTGAGAAAGGAAACGTCTTCAGATAGAAACTCTAGACATGCTTTCTGAGAAGCTGCTTTGTGATGTGTGCATTCCACTCACAGAAATATACCTTTCTTCTCCTAGAGGATTCCAGAATCCCTTTTGGAGAAAAAACTACCAAGAGACATTCGGGAGTATAGGGACGGCAATGGTGAAAAAGAAAATATCCTCAGACAAAACTGGAAAGAAGATTTCTGTGAAACTCTTTCATGTTAGATATATCTATTCATCTCGCATAGTTCAAACCTTTCTTATATTACGCAGTTTAGAAACTCCGTCATGCATGAATCCACGAAGGGACATTTGGGAGCACATTCAGGCCTACGGGGAAAGAGGAGATATGTTCAGATAAAAACTGTTTAGAAGATTTCTGAGAAACTACTTGTGATGCATGCATTCCGTTCAGGGAGTTATACCTCTTTTCTCACAAGGCAGTGTTTAAACACTGTTCTTGTGTAACCAAAAAATTGATATTTTGGAGCGCACTGAGGACTATGGCAAATAGTGAAATATACTGAAATAAAATCGAGACGGAAGCGTTCCAAGAATCTGCTCTCTGATATGTGCGTTCACTTCATAGAATTTATGCTTACTCTATGTTGCCCAGTTTCGAAATTCTGTCTTTGAAGAATCTGTGAAAGGATATTTAGTGACGCCCGGAGGCTTCTGGTGAGCAAGGAAACAACTTCCGATGAAACCTGCAGAGTAACTTTCTGAACAACTGTTTGTGATGTGTGTATTCATCTCCAAGATTTAAACCGTTCTTTGGATTGAGCAGATTGAAATCACTGTTTTTGCAGAATCTGAGGAAGGACATTTGGGAACGATCCTTAGAACATGGAGAAAGAAATATCCTCAGGTAAAATTCAGAAGGAAGCTTTCTGTGAAACTACTCTGTGTCTTCTTAATTCCTCCCCCTTTTTTAAGCCTCTCCTAATGTTGAATACTTTTATAACCCTGTGTATGTTTAGCATGTGATGGGTCATTCGGAAGCATGTTGAGGCTTACGGTGAAAAAGGGAATATATTCAGAACGAAACTGGAGAGGAGCTTTCCGAGGAACTGTTTTGTGACGTGTGCATTCCACTCACAATGTTACACCTCTCTTTTCATACAGCGTCGGGAAAGCCTTTTGGAGAAACAGGTTCCAAGTGATATTCAGGAGCATGTTGATGCCAATGATGAAATGGGAAATAGCCTCAGACAAAACCAGGAAAGAAGCTTTGTAGGAAACTACTCTGTGATATGTGTAATCATCTCACAGAGATAAAAGTTTCCTTACATTACACAGCTTGAAACCTGTCATGGACAGATCAACGAAGGGACTTTCGGGAGCACACTCAGGACTATGGTGAAAAAGGAAATATCTTCAGATAAAAACTGGAAAGAAGCTTTCTGTGAATCTGCTTTTTTCTATATTTATTCTTCTCACAATAATGAAGCTTTCTTTACATTACACAGCTTGGAAACTCCGTCGTGTATGGATCCACGAAGGGATATTTGGGATCACATTTGGGCTTATGGACAAATAGGAAATATAGTCAGATAAAAACTGGAGAGAAGCTTTCTGAGAAACTGCTTGCTGATGTGTGCATTCCACTAAGGGAGTTTTAATATTCTTCTCATAAGGCACAGTTTGAACACTGTTCCTGTAAAGCCAAAACAGTGATATTCAGAGCACATTGAAGAGAATGGCTGAAAGTGAAATGTCGTCGAATAGAAAACAGAAAGAAGCACTAGAAAAAACTGCTCTCTGACATGCCTATTCTTTTCACAGGGTTAAAGCTTACTCTACATTTCCCAGTTTGAAAGTCGGCCTCCTAGGGCTCTGCGAAGGGATGGTAAGCGGCCACCAGAGGCTGTGTCAAGCAAGGAAATGTCTCCCATCGAAAGGTGGAGAGAAGCTTTCTGCACAACTCATTTGTGATGTTTGTATTCATCACAAAGAGTTAAATCATTCCTTGGATTGAGCAGTTTGAAATCACTGTTTCTGTGGAATCTGAGAAAGGACATTTGGAGACAGTCTTTAGAATACCTTCAAAAGAAATAACCTCAGAGAGAAACCAGAAGGAAGCTTTCTGTGAACCTCCTCTGTGTCACGTGAATTCTGCTCACACAGTTAAACTTCTCTTTTCACTGAGCAGTATCATAACACTGTTTTTGTTTAGACTGCGAATGGATGCTCAGGAGCGATTTGAGGGTTGCGGTGAGAAAGGAAACGTCTTCAGATAGAAACTGGAGAGAAGCTTTCTGAGGAGCTGCTTTGTGACGTGGCCATTCCACTCACAGAAATATACCTTTCTTCTCCTAGAGGATTCCAGAATCCCTTTTGGAGAAAAAGCTACCAAGAGACATTCAGGAGTATAGGGACGGCTATGGTGAAAAAGGAAATATCCTCAGACAAAAACTGGAAAGAAGATTTCTGTGAAACTGCTTTGTGTTAGATATATCTATTCATCTCTCATAGTTACTACGTTTCTTATATTACGCTGTTTGGAATCTCCATCATGCACGGGTCCATGAAGGCATATTCGGAAGCACATTCAGGCCTTCAGGGAAAGACGAGATATCATCAGATAAACACTGGAAAGATGTTTCTGAGAAACTATTTTGTGATGTATGCATTCCGCTCAGGGAGTTATTCCTCTTTTCTCACAAGGCATGGTTTGAACACTGTTCCTGTGAAACCGAAAATGTGATATTTTGGAGTGCAGTGAGGACTATGACGAATATTGAAATATACTGAAATAAAATCGAGGAAGAACTGTTCCAAGAATCTGCTCTCTGATATGTGCATTCACTTCACAGAATTTATGCTTACTCTATGTTGCTCAGTTTCGAAATTCTGTCTTTGAAGAATCTGTGAAGGGATATTTAGTGATGCCTGGATGCTTGTGGTGAACAAGAAAACATCTTCTGATGAAACCTGCAGAGTGACTATCTGAGCAACTGCTTTGTGATGTGTGTATTCATCTCATAGATTTGAACCGTTCTTTGGATTGAGCAGATTGAAATCACTGTTTTTCAGGAATCTGAGGAAGGACATTTGGGAACTATCCTTAGAACATGGAGAAAGAAATATCCTTAGGTAAAATCCAGAAGGAAGCTTTCTGTGAAACTGCTCTGCGTTGTCTTAATTCCTCTCACTCAGTTAATCCTCTCCTTACATTGAATAGTTTTATAACCCTGTGTATGTTTAGCATGTGATGGGACATTTGGGAGCACTTTGAGGCTTATGGTGAAAAAGGAAATACGTTCAGACCAAAACTGGAAATAAGCTTTCCGAGGACGTGCTTTGTGAAGTGTGCATTCCACTCACAGAAATATATCTTTCTTCTCCTAGAGAATTCCGGAATCCCTTATGGAGAAAAAGCTACCAAGAGACATTCGGGAGTACTGGGACGGCTAAGGTGAAAAAGGAAATATCCTCAGACAAACTGGAAAGAAGATTTCTGTGGAACTGTTTCATGTTAGATATATCTGTTCATCTCGCATAGTTCAAACCTTTCTTATATTACGCAGTTTGGAAATTCCATCATGCATGAATCTGCGAATTGACATTAGGGAGCACATTCAGGCCAAGGGTGAAAGAGGAGATATCTTCAGATAAAAATTGGATAGAAGCTTCCTGAGAAAATACTTGTGATGTATGCATTCCACTCAGAGAGTTCAAGGCAGTGTTTAAACACTGTTCCTGTGCAACCGAAAATGTGATATGTCGGAGTGCTTTGAGGGCTATGGCAAATCGTGAAATACACTGAAATAAAATCGAGAAAGAAGCGTTCCAAGAACCTGCTCTCTGATATATGCATTCACTTAACAGAATTTATGTTTACGCTATGTTGCCCAGTTTCGAAATTCTGTCTTTGAAGAATCTGTGAAGGGATATTTAGTGACGCCCGGAGGCTTTTGGTGAACAAGGAAACATCATTTGATGAAACCTGCAGAGTAACTTTCTAAGCATCTGCTTTGCGATGTGTGTATTCATCTCATAGAATTAAACCAGTCTTTGGATTGAGCAGATTGAAATCACTGTTTTTGTGGAATATGAGGACGGACACTTGGGAACGACCCTTAGAACATGGAGAAAGAAATATCCTAAGGTAAAATCCAGAAGGAAGCTTTCTGTGAAATTACTCTGTGCCATCTTAATTCTTCTCGCTTAGTTAAGCCTCTACTTATGTTGAATAGTTTTATACCCCTGTGTATGTTTAGCATGTGATGGGACATTCGGGAGCACTTTGAGGCTTATGGTGAAAACGGAAATATGTTCAGACTGAAACTGGAGAGAAGCTTTCCAAGGAACTGCTTTGTGACGTGTGCATTCCATTCAGAGAAATATACCTTTTTTCTCCTAGAGGATTCCGGAATCCCTTTTTGAGAAAAAGCTACCAAGAGACATTCGGGAGTACAGGACAGCTATGGTGAAAAAGGAAATATCCTCAGTCAAAACTGGAGAGAAGATTTTTGTGAAACTGCTTCGTGTTAGATATATCTATTCATCTGGCATAGTTCCAACCTTTGTTATATTAAGCAGTTTGGAATCTCCGTCATGCACGAATCCGTGATGGAACATTTGGGAGTACATTCAGGCCTACGGTGAAAGAGGAGATATCTTCAGATAAAAACTGGATAGAAGCTTTGTGAGAAACTACTTGGGATGTATGCATTCCGCTCAGGGAGTTATACCTCTTTTCTCACAAGGCAGTGTTTAAACACTGTTCCTGTGTAACCGAAAAAGTGATATTTCGGAGCACATTGAGGACTATGGCAAATAGTGAAATATACTGAAATAAAATCGAGAAAGAAACGTTCCAAGAATCTGCTCTCTGATATGTGCATTCACTTCACAGGATTTATGCTTGCTCTATGTTGCCCAGTTTCAAAATTCTGTCTTTGAAGAATCTGTGAAGGGATATTTAGTGATGCCTGGAGGCTTGAGGTGAGGAAGGAAACATCTTCTGATGAATTCTGCAGAGTAACTTTCTGAGCAACTGCTTTGTGATATGTGAATTCTTCTAATAGATTTAAACTGTTCTTTGAATTGAGCAGATTGAAATCACTGTTTTTGTGGAATCTGAGTAAAGATATTTGGGAACGATCCTTTGAACACGGAGAAAGAAATATCCTCAAGTAAAATCCAGAAGGAAGCTTTCTGTGATACAACTCCGTGTGGTCTTAATTCCTCTTGCTTTGTTAAACCTCTCCTTACATTGAGTAGTTTTATAACCCTGTGTATGTTTAGCGTGTGATGGTACATTCGGGAGCACTTTGAGGCTTAGGGTGAAAAAGGAAATATGTTCAGACCGAAACTGGAGAGAAGCTTTCCGAGGAACTGCTTTGTGAGGTGTGCATTCCACTCACAGTGTTATATCTCTCTTCTCATACAGGGTCGGGGAAACCCTTTTGGAGAAACATGTACTGAGTGATATTCAGGAGCATGTTGATGCCAATGATGAAAAGGAAAATAGCCTCAGACAAAACCTGGAGGGAAGCTTTGTAGGAAACTACTCTGTGATATGTGTAAACATCTCACAGAGATAAAGGTTTCCTTACATTACGCAGCTTGAAAACTGTCATGGACGGACCCATGAAGGGACTTTCGGGAGCACACTCAGGACTATGGTGAAAAAGGAATTATCTTCATATAAAAACTGGAAAGAATCTTTCTGTGAATCTGCTTTTTTCTATGTTTATTCTTCTCACATAGATGAAGCTTTCTTTACATTACGCAGCTTGGAAACTCTGTCGTGGATGGATCCACGAAGGATATTTGGGATCACATTTGGGCTTATGGACAAATAGGAAATATAGTCAGATAAAAACTGGAGAGAAGCTTTCTGAGAAACTGCTTGGTGACGTGTGCATTCCATTAAGGGAGTTTCAATGTTCTTCTCAAAAGGCACAGTTTGAACACTGTTCCTGTAAAACCAAAAGTGTGATACTTGGAGCACATTGAAGAAAATGGAACACTGTTCCTGTAAAACCAAAAGTGTGATACTTGGAGCACATTGAAGACAATGGCAAAAAGTGAAACGTCGCCCAATAAAAATCAGAAAGAAGCATTCGAAGAAAAGTGCTCTCTGACATGCCCATTCTTTTCACAGGGTTGAAGGTCCCTCTATATTTCCCAGTTTGAAAGTCGGCCTCTGAGGGTTCTGTGAAGGGATAGTAAGTGGCAACTGGAGGCCTGAGTCGAGCAAGGAAATGTCTCCCATCGAAAATTGGAGAGAAGCTTTCTGCGCTACTCATTTGTGATGTTTGTATTCATCACAAAGAGTTAAATTATTCCTTGGATTGAGCAGTTTGAAATCAGTGTTTCTGTGGAATCTGAGAAAGGACATTGGGAGATGCTCTTTAGAATATCCCGAAAAAGAAATTACCTCAGAGAGAAACTGCTTTCTGTGAACCTGCTCTGTGTCACCTGAATTCCGTTCACACACTTAAGCTTCTCTTTTCATTGAGCAGTATCATAACACTGTTTTTGTTTAGACTGAAAAGGGATATTCAGGAGCAATTTGATGGTTATGGTGAGAAAGGAAACGTCTTCAGATAGAAACTGGAGAGAAGCTTTCTGGGGAGCTGCTTTGTGACGTGTGCATTCCACTCGCAGAAATACACCTTTCTTCTCCTAGAGGATTCCGGAATCCCGTTTGGTGAAAAAGCTACCAAGAGACATTTGAGAGTATAGGGACGGCTATGGTGAAAAATGAAATATCCTCAGACAAAAACTGGAAAGAATATTTTTGTGAAACTGCTTCGTGTAAGATATATCTATTCATCTTGCATAGTTCAAACCTTTCTTATATTACGCAGTTTGGAAAGTCCGTCATGCACGGATTCGCGAAGGGACATTCAGGAGCACATTCTGACCTTCGGTGAAAGAGGAGATATCATCAGATAAAAACTGGAAAAAAGCTTTCTGAGAAAATACTTTGTGATGTATGCATTCCACTCAGGGAGTTAAATCTCTTTTCTCCCAAGGCAGGGTTTGAACACTGTTCCTGTGAAACCAACAATGTTATATTTCGGAGCACACTGAGGACTATGGCGAATAGAGAAATATACTGAAATAAAATGGAGGAAGAAGCCTTCCAAGAATCTTCTCTCTTTTACGTGCATTCACTTCACAGAATTTACGCTTACTCTATGTTGCCCAGTTTCAAAATTCTGTCTTTGAAGAATCTGTGAAGGGATATTTAATGACGCCCAGAGGCTTATGGTGACCAAGGAAATATCTTCCGATGAAACCTTCAGAGCAACTTTCTGAGGAACGGCTTTCGATGTGTGTATTCATCTCATAGATTTAATCAGTTCTTTGGATTAAGCAGATTGAAATCACTGTTTTTGTGGAATCTGGGGAAGGACATTTGGGAACGATCCTTAGAACATGAAGAAAGAAATATCCTCAGGTAAAATCCAGAAGGAAGCTTACTGTGAAACTAGTCTGTGTCGTCTTAATTCCTCTCATTTAGTTAAGCCTCTCCTTACATTGAGTAGTTTTATAACTCTGTGTGTGTTTAGCGTGTGATGGGACATTCAGGAGCACTTTGAGGCTTACGGTGAAAAAGGAAATATGTTCAGACCGAAACTGGAGAGAAGTTTTCCGAGGAACTGCTTTGTGATGTGTGCATTCCACTCACAGTGTTATACCTCTCTTCTCATACAGCATCAGTGAAATCCCTTTAAGAAACAGGTACCAAGTGATATTCAGGAGCATGTTGATGCCGATGATGAAAAGGCAAATAGCCTCAGACAAAACCAGGAAAGAAGCTTTCTAGGAAACTACTCTGTGATATGTGTAATCATTTAATGGAGATAAAGGTTTCCTTACATTACACAGCTTGAAAACTGTCATGGACAGATTCACGAAGGGACTTTCGTGAGCACACTCAGGACTATGGTGAAAAAGGAAATATCTTCAGATAAAAATTTGAAAGAAGCTTTCTGTGAATCTGCTTTTTTAAATGTTTATTCTTCTCACGTAGATGAAGCTTTCTTTACATCATGCAGCTTGTAAACTCCCTCGTGGATGCATCCACGAAGGGATATTTGGGATCACACTCGGGCCTATGGTCAAATAGGAAATATAGTCAGATAAAAACTGGAGAGAAGTTTTCTGAGAAACTGCTTGGTGATGTGTGCATTCCACTCAGGGTGGTGTTTTAATTATCTTCTCATAGGCACAGTGTGAACACTGTTCCTGTAAAACCAAAACAGTGATATTCAGAGCACATTGAAGACAATGGCTAAAAATGAAATGTCGTCCAATAAAAAACAGAAAGAAGCACTCGAAGAAACTGCTCTCTGACATGCCCATTCTTTTCACAGGGTTAAAGCTTACTCTACATTTCCCAGTTTGAAAGTCGGCCTCTGAGGGTTCTGCGAAGGGATAGTAAGTGGCAACCGTAGGCCTGTGTCGAGCAAGGAAATGTCTCCCACCGCAAATGGGAGAGAAGTTTTCTGGGCAACTCTTTTGTAATGTTTGTATTCATCTCAAAGAGTTAAATCATTCTTTGGATTGAGCTGTTTGGAATCACTGTTTCTGTGGAATCTGAGAAAGGACATTTGGATTCACTCTTTAGAATACCCTGAAAAAGAAATAACCTCAGAGAGAAACTAGAAGGAAGCTTTCTGTGAACCTGCTCTGTGTCACATGAATACACTCACACAGTTAAGCTTCTCTTTTCATTGAGTAGTCATAACACTGTTTTTGTTTAGACTGCGAAGGGATATTCAGCAGCGATTTGAGGTTCATGGTGAGAAAGGAAACGTCTTCAGATAGAAACTGGAGAGAAGCTTTCTGAGGAGCTGCTTTCTGACGTGTGCATTCCACTCACAGAAATATACCTTTCTTCTCCGAGAAGATTCCGGAATCCCTTTTGTTGAAAAAGCTACCAAGGGACATTCAGGGGTATAGGGATGGCTGTGGTCAAAAAGGAAATATCCTCAGACAGAAACTGGAAAGAAGATTTCTGTGAAACTCTGTTCCTGTAAAACTGAAAAAGAGATATTTTGCAGTGTATTGAAGACTACGGCCAAAATTGAAATATCCCGAAATAAAACCTAGAAAAATGTGTTCCAAAAAACTGCTCTCTGACGTGTACATTCATTTCGGAGTGTTAAAGCTTACACTAGGTCGCCCAGTTTGGAAACTCTGTCTTTGAGGGAATTGTGAAGGGATATTAAGTGACACCTGGAGGCTTGCATTGAGAAAGGAAATGTCTGCTGATGAAAACTAGAGAGAAACTTTCGGAGCAACTGCTTTGTGATGTGTGTATTCATCTCATAGATTGAAAGTGTTCTTTGGATTGAGCAGTTTTAAATCGCTGTTTCACTGATAACTGAGAAAGGACATTTGGGAACATGCTCAATAATACGCTGAAAAAGAAATACCATCCGATAAATGCCAGAAGAAAACTGCCTGTGAAACTTCTCTAGGTTGGTTAAATTCCACTGGCACAGTTAAGCTTCTGTTTTCATTGAGCAGTATTCTAACAATGTTTCAGGTTAATCGGCTAAGGGATACTGGGGAGCGATTTGGGGCTTCCGGTGAAAACGGAAATATCTTTAAATAGATACTGGAGTAAAATTTCCGAGGAGCGACATTGTGACGTATGCATTCTACTCACAGAGATGTACTTTTCTTCTCATAGAGGAATGAGAAATCCCATTTGGAGAAAAAGCGACCAGGGGACATTAGGGATTATAAGAAAGAATATGGTGAAAAAGGAACTATCCTCAGACAAAAACTGGAAAGAAGCTTTCTGTGAAACTGCTTTGTGATAGATATGCTATTCATTTCACATGGATAAAGCTTTTTATCTATTACACAGTTTTGAAAGTCTGCCATGGACGGATTGGTGAAGGGACTTTCGGCAGGACATGTGGGGGTATGATGAAAAGTATGATCTTCTGATACAAACTGGATAGAAGCTTCTGAGAAAGTGCTTGGAGATGTGTGCATTCCACTGAGGGATTTATACCTCTTTTCTCATAAGGCAGTGTTTGAACACTGTTCCTGTAAAACTGAAAAAGTGGTATTTTGCAGTCCATTGAAGACTATGGCAAAAAGTGAAATTTCCTGAAATAAAACACAGAAAGAAGAATTCCAAGAAACTGCGCTCTGACGTGTGCATTCATTTCAGACAGTTAATGTATACACTACGTTGCCCTGTTTGGAAACTCTTTCTTTGAAGCATCTGTGAAGGGATATTAAGTAGTGCCCGGAGGCTTGTGGTGAGAAATTAAACGCCTTCCGATGAAAACTGGACAGAATCTTTTGGAGTAACTGCTTTGTAATGTGTGTACACATCTCATAGAATTAAATCATTCTTTGGAATGAGCAGTTTGGACTCCCTGTTTCTGTGGAACCTGAGAAAGGACATTTGGGAACGCTCTTAAGAATATGAAGAAAAAGAAATACCCTCCAATAAAAAACAGAAGAAAACTTTCTGTGAAACTGCTCTTTGTCACGTGAAGTCCACTCACACAGTTAAGCTTCGGTTTTCATTTAGCAGTATTCTAACAATGTTTTCCTTTAGCCTGTGAAGTGATATGCTGGGGTGCTCTGAGGCTTTCAGTGAAAAAGGAAACATCTTCAGATACATACCGGAGAGAAGATTTCCGAGGAGCTGCTTTGGACATGTGCATTCCACTCACACGGTTATAAATTTTTTCTCCTAGAAGATTGGGGAATCCCCTTTAGAGAAAAAGCTACAAGGGGACATTCAGGAACATATGGACTGCTATGGTGAAAAAGGAAATATCATCAGACAAAAACTGAAAAGAAGCTTTCTATGAAACTGTGTTGTGGTAGATATGTCTATTCACCTCCCATAGATAAAACCTTTTTCTATTACGCAGTTTTGAAACTGCGTAATGGACAGAAATGCGAAGGGACATTAGGGAGCACATTCAGGCCTATGGGGAAATAGGAGATATCTTCACATAAAAACTGGAGGTAAGCTTTCTGAGAAACTGCTTTGTGATGTGTGCATTCCACTCAGGGAATTATACCTCTTTTCCCATGTGGCAGTTTTTGTACACTGTTCCTGTAAAACAGAAAAAGTGGTAATTTGCAGCGAATTGAAGACTTTCATGAAATGTGAAATATCCTGAATTAAAACCAGGAAAGAATCGTCTATGAAACTCCTCTCTGATGTGTGCGTTTATTTCAGAGAGTTAAAGCTTACACTATGTTGCCCAGTTTGGAAGCTCTGTCTTTGAGGAATTTGTGAGGGGATATTAAGTGGTTCCCCTGGGCTTGTGGTGACAAAGGAAATATCTTCTGATGAAAAGAAATACCCTCCAATATAAAAGAGAAGGAAACACTCTGTGATACTACTCTAGGTCACGTGAATTCCACTCGCACAGTTAAGCTGCGGTTTTCATTGAGCAGTATCCTAACACTGTTTTACGTGAGTCAGCTCAGGGATAATCAGGAGTGCTTTGAGGCTAATGGTGCAAACAGAAATATCTTCAGATAGATACTCGAGAGGAGATTAATAAAGAAATGTTTTGTGACATATGCATTTCCCACACAGAGTGAAACTTCTCTTGTCATAGGGGTTTATGGAATCCCATTGGGAGAAATAGCTACTGGGGACGTTCAGGAGTATATTTCCTGCTATCGTGAAAAAGGAAATATCCTCAGACAAAAACTGGAAAGAAATTTTCTGTGAAACTGCTTTGTGACACATATATCTATTCATCTCACATAAATGAAACTGTCTTTCTATTACACAGTTTAGAAACTGCATCATGGATGGATTCACGAAGGCACATTCGGGAGCACATACATGCTGGTGGGGAAACAGGAGACATCTTCAGATAAAAATTGGAGAAAAACTTTCTGAGAAACTGCTTTGTGATGTCTGCATTCCACTCAGGGTGTTATACCTCTTTTCTCATAAGACAGTGTTTGAACACTGTTCCTGTAAAAGTGAAAAAGAGATATTTTGCAGCATATTGAAGACTATGGCGAAAATTGAAATATCCGGAAATAAAACCCAGAAAAAAGACTTCCAAGAAACTGCTCTCTAACGTGTATATTCATTTCAGAGTGCTAAAGCTTACACTAAGTCGCCCAGGTTGGAAACTCTGTCTTTGAGGAAATTGTGAAGGGATATTAAGTGACACCTGGAGGCTTGCGGTGAGAAAGGAAACCTCTCCTGATGAAAACTGGAGAGAAACTCTTGGAGCAACTGATTTGTAATGGGTGTATTCATCTCATAGAGTTAAATCGATCCTTGGATTGAGCAGTTTTAAATTTCCATTTCTGTGATACCTGAGAAAGGATATTTGGGAATGCTCTTAATAATATGCTGAAAAAGAAATACCATCCGATAAACGCCAGAAGGAAACAGTCTGTGAAACATCTCTAGGTTGCTTGAATTCTACATGAACAGTTAAGCTTCTGTTTTCATTGAGCAGTATTCTAAGCTAAGGGATACTTGGGAGCGATTTGAGGCTTCCGGTGAAAACGGAAATATCTTTAGATAGATACTGGAGGAAGATTTCTCAGGAGCAGCTTTGTGACGTGTGCATTCTACTCAAAGAGATATACTTTTCTTTTCATAGAGGAATGGGAAATCCCATTTGGAGAAAAAGCGACCAGGGGACAGTCGGGAGTATAAAAAAAGCTATGTGAAAAATGAACTATCCTCTGACAAAAACTGGAAAGAAGCTTTCTGTGAAACTGCTTTGTGATAGAGATGTCTATTCATTTCACATGGATAAAAGTTTCTACTATGCAGTTTTGAAAGTCTGCCATGGACGGATTTGCAAAGGGGCGTTCGGCAGGCCATTCGAGGAATATATGGACTGCTAAAGTGAAAAAGGAAATATCATCAGACAAAAACTGGAAAGAAGCTTTCTGTGAAACTGTGTTGTGGTAGATATGTCTATTCACCTCCCATAGATAAAATTTTTTCTATTACGCAGTTTTGAAACTGCGTAATGGACAAAAACACACAGTGACATTAGGGAGCACATTCAGGCCTGTGGGGAAATAAGAGATATCTTCACTTAAAAACTGGTGAGAAGCTTTCTGAGAAACTGCTTTGTGATGTGTGTATTCCACTCAAGGATTTATACCTCTTTTCTCATAAGGCAGGTTTTGAACAGTGTTCCTGTAAAACTGAGAAGTTTGGAAGCTCTTTCTTTGAGGAATTTGTGAAGGGATATTAAGTGGTTACCCTAGGTTTGTGGTGAGTAAGGAAACGTCTTCTGATGAAAACTGCAGAGAAGCTTTCAGAGCAACTGCTTTGTGATGTGTGTAATCATCTCATAGAGTTAAATCGTTCTTTGGATTGAGCAGTTTGGTATCTCTGTTTCTGTGGAACCTGAGCAAGGACATTTGAAAACACTCTCAAGAATATGTGAAAAAGATACGCACCAATAAAAAAGAGAAGGAAACACTCTGTGATACTACTCTAGGTTGCGTGAATTCCACTCGCACAGTTAAGCTTCTGTCTTCATTGAGTAGTATGTTTTTTTTGTATGTGGTTAATGTAGATGGAGTCTCACTCCGTCGCCCAGACTGGAGTGCAGTGGCCGGATCTCAGCTCATTGCAAGCTCCGCCTCCTGGGTTTATGCCATTGTCCTGCCTCAGCCTCCCGAGTAGCTGGGACTACAGGCGCCCGCCAACTCGCCTGGCTAGTTTTTTGTATTTTTTAGTAGAGAAGGGGTTTCACTGGGTTAGCCAGGATGGTCTCGATCTCCTGACCTCATGATCCGCCCGTCTCAGCCTCCCAAAGTGCTGGGATTACAGGCTTGAGCCACCGTGCCCGGTCTATTGAGCAGTATTCTAATACTGTTTTTGTTTAGTATGTGAAGTGATTTGCTGGAGTGCTTTGAGGCTTTCGGTCAAAAAGGAAACATCTTCAGATACATATCGGAGAGAAGATTTCCGAGGAGCTGCTTTGTGACATGTGCATTCCACTCAAAGGGTTATACATTCTTTCTCCTAGAAGATTGAGGAATCCCGTTTGGAGAAAAAGCTACAAGGGGACATTCGGGAATATATGGACTGCTATGGTGAAAAAGGAAATATCATCAGACAAGAAATGGAAAGAAGCTTTCTGTGAAACTGCATTGTGGTAGATATGTCTATTCACCTCCCACAGATAAAACTTTTTTCTATAATGCAGTTTTGAAACAGCGTAAAGGATGGAAATGCGAAGGGATATTAGGGAGCACATTCAGGCCTCTGGGGAAATAGGAGATATCTTCACATAAAAACTGGAGGTAAGCTTTCTGAGAAACTGCTTTGTGATGTGTGCATTCCACTCAGGGAATTATACCTCTTCTCTCATAAGGCAGTTTTTGAACACTGTTCCTGTAAAACCGAAAAAGGGATATTTTGCAGGGAATTCAAGACTTTGGTGAAATGTGAAATATTCTGAATTAAAACCAGGAAAGAAGCGTTCTAAGAAACTCCTCTCTGACGTGTGCATTCATTTCAGAGAGTTAAAGCTTCCACTATGTTGCCCAGTTTGGAAGCTCTTTGAGGAATTTGTGAAGGGATATTAAGTGGTTCCCCTGAGCTTGTGGTGAGAAAGGAAACGTCTTTCGATGAAAACTACAGAGAAGCTTTCAGAGCAACTGCTTTGTGATGTGTGTAATCATCTCATATAGGTAAATCATTCTTTGGATTGAGCAGTTTCATATCTCTGTTTCTGCGGCACCTGAGCAAGGACATTTGGGAACGCTCTCAAGAATATGTTAAAAAGAAATATCCTCCAATAAAAAAGAGAAGGAAACACTCTGTGATACCACTCTAGGTCACGTGAATTTCACTCACACAGTTAAGCTTCTGTTTTCATTGACCACTATTCTAACACTCTTTTAGGTGAGTCAGCTAAGGGATACTCGGGAGCACTTTGAGGCTTATGGTGAAAATGAAAATATCTTCAGACAGATACTGGAGAGAAGATATCTGAGGATCTGCTTTGTGACGTGTGAATTCCACTCATAGAGTTATAGTTTTCTTCTCATAGAATGTTGCGGAATCCTGTTTGGAGAAAACGCTACCAGCGGACATTTGAGAGTATATGGACGGCTATGGTGAAAAAGGAAATATACTCTTAAAAAAACTGGAAAGATGATTTCTGTGAAACTGCGACATGATAGATATGTGTATTCATCTCACATAGAAAATATTTTCTTTATATTATGCGGTTTTGAAACTACGTCATGGCGTCATGGACAGATTTGCAAAGGGACATTTGGGAACACATTCAGGCATACGGTGTAAAAGGAGATATCATCAGAAAAAAACTGGAGAGAAGCTTTCTGAGAAACTGCATTGTGGTGTGTGCATTCCACTGAGGGAGTTATACCTCTTTCATCATAAGTCAGTATTTGAACAAGGTTCTTCTAAAAGTGAAAAAGTGATATTTTGCAGCACGTTGAAAACTATCGAGTAAAGTGCAATATCCTGGAACGAAACCCAGAAAGAAGCGTTCCAAGAAAATTCTCTCTAACGTTTGCATTCATTTCAGACAGTTAAAGCTTACACTCCATTGCGCAGTTTGGAAACTCTGTCTTTGATTAATCTTTGCGGTATTATTAAGAGGCACCCCTGGGCTTGTGGTGAGTAAGGAAATGACTTTTGATGAAAACTAGAGAGAAGGTTTCAGGACAGCTGCTTTGTGATGTGTGTATTCATCTCCTAGAGTTACATCATTCTCTGGATTGAGCAGTTTGACATCGCTGTTTCTGTGGAACCTGAGAAAGAATATTTGGGAACACTCTTAAGAATATGCTGAAAAAGAAATATTCTTCGATAAAAACCAGAAGGAATCATTCTGTGAAACCGCTCTAGGTCATATCATGTCCACTCGCACAGTTAAGCTTCTGTTTTCATTGAGCCGTATCCTAACACTGTTTACATCTGAGAGATAAGGGATAATCAGGAGCACTTTGAGGCTAACGGTGAATATGGAAATATCTTCAGATAGATACTCGAGAGAAGATTTATGAAGAAATGCTTTCTGACGTATGCATTTCCCACACAAAGTTAAACTTTTCTTCTCATAGGGGTTCATGGAATCCCGTTGGGAGAAATAGCCACCGGGGACATTCAGAAGTATATTTACTGCTATGGTAAAAAGGAAATATCCTTAGACAAAAACTGGAAAGAAACTTTCTGTGAAACTACTTGGTGAAAGATATGTCTATTCATCTCACAAAGATGAAACTGTCTTTCTATTATGCAGTTTTGAAACTGCATCATGGATGGATTCATGAAGGGACCTTCAGGAGCACATACAGGCTGGTGGGGAAACAGGAGATATCTTCAGATAATAATTGGAGAGAAACTTTCTGAGAAACTGCTTTGTGATGTCTGCATTACACTCAGGGAGTTATACCTCTTTTCTCACAAGGCAGTGTTTGAGCACTGATCCTGTAAAAGTGAAAAAGAAATATTTTGCAGTGTATTGAAGACTAAGACGAAAATTGAAATATCTGGAAATGAAACCCAGAAAAAAGTGTTCCAAGAAACGGCTGTCTGATGTGTACATTCGTTTCAGAGTGTTAAAGCTTACACTAAGTCGCCCAGTTTGGAACCTCTGTCTTTGAGGAAATTGTGAAGGGATATTAAGTGACACCCGGAGGCTTGCGATAAGAAAGGAAACGTCTTCCGATGAAAACTGGAGAGAAACTTTTGGAGGAACTGCTTTGTGATATGTCTATTCATCTCATAGAGTTAAATCATTCTTTGGATTGAGCAGTTTTAAATCACTGTTTCTGTGATACCTGAGAAGGGACATTCGGGAACGCTCTTAATAATATGCTGAGAAAGAAATACCATGCGATAAAAGCCAGAAGAAAACTGTCTCTGAAACTTCTCTAGGTCGCTTGAATTCCACTTGCACAGTTAAGCTTCTGTTTTCATTGAGCAGTATTCTAACAATGTTTTAGGTTAATCAGCTAAGGGATACTCGGGAGCGATTTGAGACTTCCAGTGAAAACGGAAATATCTTTAGATAAATACTGGAGGAAGACTTTCGAGGAGCAGCTTTGTGACGTGTGCATTCTGCTCAGAGAGATATACTTTTCTTCTCATAGAGGAATGAGAAATCCCGTTTGGAGAAAAAGTGACCAGGGGACATTCAGGAGTATATGAAAGGCTATGGTGAAAAAGGAACTATCCTCAGACAAAAACTGGAAAGAAGCTTTCTGTGAAACTGCGTTGTGGTAGATATGTCTATTCACATCCCATAGATAAAATTTTTTCTAATACACAGTCATCAAACTGCATAATGGGCACAAACGCGAAGGGACATTAGGGAGAACATTCAGTCCTATGGGGAAATAGGAGATATCTTCACATAAAAACTGTAGGAAGCTTTCTGAGAAACTGCTTTGTGGTGTGTTCATTCCACTCAGGGAATTATATCTGTTTTCTCATAAGGTAGTTTTTGAACACTGTTTATGTAAAACTGAAAAGTTTGAAAGCTCTGTTTTGAGGAATTTGTGAAGGGATATTAAGTGGTGCCCTGGGGTTGTAGTGAGAAAGGATACGTCTTCCGATGAAAACTGCAGAGAAACTTTCAGAGCAACTGCTTTGTGATGCGTGTAATCATCTCATAGAGTTAAATTATTCTTTGGATTGAGTAGTTTGATATCTCTGTTTCTGTGGAACCTCAGCAATGACATTTGGGAACACTCTCAAGAATATGTGGAAAAGAAATACCCTCCAATAAAAAGAGAACGAAACACTCTGTGATGCTGCTCTAGATCACGTGAATTCCACTCGCACAGCGAAGCTTCTGTTTTTATTGAGCAGTATTCTAACAATCATTTAGGTGAGTCAGCTAAGGGATACTCGGGAGCGCTTTGAGGCTTACGGTGAAAACGATAATATCTTCAGACAGATACTGGAGAGGATATATTTGAGGAGCTGCTTTGTGGTGAGTGAATTCCACTGATAGAATTATGGTTTCCTTCTCAAAGAGAATTGCGGAATCCGGTTTTGAGAAAACACTACCAGGGGACATTCGAGAGTATACGGACACCTATGGTGAAAAAAGAAATATACTCAGAAAAAAACTGGAAAGAAGCTTTCTGTGAAACTGCTATGTGATAGATACGTCTCTTCATCTCACATAGAGAAAATTTTCTTTATATTACTCAGTTTTGAAATGGCATCATGGACAGATTCGCGAAGCGACACGTGGGAGCACATTCAGGCGTATGGTGTAAAAGGAGATATCATCAGAAGAAAAGTGGAGAGAAGCTTTCTGAGAAACTTCTTTGTGGTGTGTGAATTTCACTGAGGGAGTTATACCTCTTTCATCATCAGGCAGTGTTTGAACAAGGTTCTTCTAAAAGTGAAAAAGTGATATTGTGCAGGGCATTGAAAACTATCGTGAAAAGTGCAACATCTTGAAATAAAACCCAGAAAGAAGCATTCCCAGAAACTGCTCTCTAATATGTGCATTCATTTCGAGAGTTAAAGCTTATACTACATTGGCAAGTTTGGAAGCTCTGTCTTTGAGGAATCTTTGAGGTGTTATTAAGAGGCGCCCCTCGGCTTGTGGTGAGTAAGGAAACGACTTCCATTGAAACTGGAGAGAATCTTTCGGAACAACTGCTTTGTTATGTGTGTATTCATCTCGTAGAGTTACATCATTCTTTGGATTGAGCAGTTTGAAATCACTGTTTCTGTGGAACCTGAGAAAGAACATTTGGGAACACTCTTAAGAATATGGTGAAAAAGAAATATCCTGCAATAAAAGCCAGAAGGAAACATTCTGTGAAACCACACTACATCATACCAAGACCACTCACACAATTAAGCTTCAATTTTCATTGAGCAGTATCCTAACACTGTTTTACGTGAGTCAGCTAAAGGATAATCGGGAGCTCTTTGAGGCTAATGGTGAAAATGGGAATATCTTCAGATAGATACTCGAGAGGAGATTTATGAAGAAATGCTTTCTGACGTATGCATTTCCCACCAAGAGTTAAACTTTTCTTCTCATAGGGGTTTGTGAAATCCTGTTGGGAGAAATAGCTACCGGGGACATTCAGGAGTATATCTACTGCTATCGTGGAAAAGGAAATGTCCTCAGAAAAAAGCTTGAAAGAAATTTTCTGTGAAACTGCTTTGTGATAGATATGTCTATTCATCTCACATAGATGAAACTGTCTTCTGTTACACAGTTTTGAAACTGCAACAAGGACGGTTTTGTGAAGGGACATTTGGGAGCACATACAGGCTGGTGGGGAAACAGGAGTTATCTTCAGATAAAAATTGGAGAGAATCTTTCTGAGAAACTGGTTTGTGATGTCTGCATTCCACTCAGGGAGTTATACCTCTTTTCTCACAAGGCATTGTTTGAGCACTGATCATGTAAAAGTGAAAAAGAGATATTTTGCAGCGTATTGAAGACTATGACGAAAATTGAAATATGCAGAAATAAAAGCCAGAAAAAAGCATTCCAAGAAACTGCTCTCTGACCTGTACATTCATTTCAGAGTGTTAAAGCTTACACTAAGTCGCCTAGTTTGGAAACTCTGTCTTTGAGGAAATTGTGAAGGGATATTAAGTTACACCTGGAGGCTTACGGTGAGAAAGGAAACGTCTTCCAATGAAAACCGGAGAGAAACTTTTGCAGCAACTGCTTTGTGATGTGTGTATTCATCTAATGGAGTTAAATCCTTCTCTGGATTGAGCAGTTTTAAATCACTGTTTCTATGATACCTGAGAAAGGACATTTGGGAAGGCTCTTAATAATATGCTGAAAAAGAAATACTATCCAATAAATGCCAGAATGAAACTGTCTGTCAAACTTCTCCAGGACACTTGAATTCCACTCGCACAGTTAAGCTTCTGTTTTCATTGAGCAGTATTCTAACAATGTATGTGGTTAATCAGCTAAGAGATACTCGACAGGGATTTGAGGCTTCCGATGAAAATGGAAATATCTTTAGATGGGTACTGGAGGAAGATTTCCAAGGAGCGGCTTTGTGATGTGTGCATTCTACTCACAGAGATATACTTTTCTTCTCATAGAGGAATGGGAAAACCTGTTTGGAGATAAAGCATCCAGGGGACATTCGGGAGTGTAAGAAAGGCTATGGTGAAAAAGGAACCGTCCTCAGAAAAAAACTGGAAAGAAGCTTTCTGTGAAACTGCTTTGTGATAGATATGTCTATTCATCTCACCTGGATAAAACTTTCTTTCTATTACATAGTTTTGAAAGTCTGCCATGGACGGATTTGTGAAGGGACGTTCGGCAGGCATTTGGGGGTACAGTGAAAAGGGAGTTATCTTCAGATAAAAACTGGAGAGAAGTGGTCTGAGAAAGTGCTTTGAGATGTGTGCAATCCACTCAGGGATTTATACCTGTTTTCTCATAAGGCAGTGTTTGAACACTGTTCCTGTAAAACCGAAAAAGTGATATTTTGCAGTGCATTGAAGACTGGGGAGAAAAGTGAAATATCCTGAAAGAAAACCCAGAAAGAAGGATTCCAAGAAACAGCTCTCTGAAGTGTGCATTCATTTCAGAGAGTTAAAGTTTACACTAGGTTGCCCCATTTGGAAACTCTGTCTTTGAAGAATCTGTGAAGGGACATTAAGTGGCGCCCGGAGGCTTGTGGTGAGAAAGGAAACGCCTTCCGATGAAAACTGGACAGAATCTTTTGGAGTAACTGCTTTGTAATGTGTGTATGCATCTCATAAAGTTAAATCATTCTTTGGATTGAGCAGTTTGAACTCATTGTTTCTGTGGAACCTCAAAAAGGACATTTGTGGAACGTTCTTAAGAATATGCTGAAAAATAATTACCCTCCAATAAAAAAAAAGAAGAAAACTTTTTGTTAAACTGGTCTTCACCACATGAAGTCCACTCTCACAGTTCAGCTTCTGTTTTCATTGAGTGGTATTCTAACACTGTTTTTGTTTAGTCTGTGAAGTGATATGCTGGAGCGCTGTGCGGCTTTTGGTGAAAAAGGAAACATTTTCAGAAACATACTGGAGAGAAGATTTCCAAGGAATTGCTTTGTGACATGTGCATTCCATTCACAGAGTTATACTTTTTTTCTCCTAGAAGATTGGGAAATCTCGTTTGGAGAAAAAGCTACAAGGGGACATTTGGGAATATATGGACTGCTGTGGTGAAAAAGGAAATATCATCAGACAAAAACTGGAAAGAAGCTTTCTGTGAAACTGCGTTGTGCTAGATATGTCTATTCACCTCCCATAGATAAATCTTTTTTCTATTACACAGTTTTGAAACTGCGTAATGGACGGACATGCGAAGGAACATTAGGGAGCACATTCAGGCCTGTGGGGAAATAGGAGATATCTTCACATAAAAAACTGGAGAGAAGCTTTCTGAGAAACTGCTTTGTGATGTGTGCATTCCACTCAGGGAATTATACCTCTTCTCTCATAAGACAGTTTTTGAACACTGTTCCTGTAAAACTGAAAAAGTGATATTTTGCTGAGAATTGAAGACTTTGGCGAAACGTGAAATGTCCTGAATTAAAACCAGGAAAGAAGTGTTCTAAGAAACTCCTCTCTGACGTGTGCATTCATTTCAGAGAGTTAAAGCTTCCACTACGTTGCCCAGTTTGGAAGCACTGTCTTGAGGAATTTGTGAAGGGATATTAAGTGGTTCTTCTGGTCTGTTGGTGAGAAAGAAAACGTCTTCCAATGAAAACTGCAGAGAAGCTTTCAGAGCAACTGCTTTGTGATGTGTGTAATCATCTCATAGAGTTAAATCATTCCTTGGATTGAGCAGTTTCATATCTCTGTTTCTGTGGAACTTGAGCAAGGACATTTGGGAGTGCTCTCAAGAATATGTGAAAAAGAAATACCCTCCAATAAAAAAAAGAAGGAAACACTCTGTGATACTGCTCTAGGTCACGTGAATTCCATTTGCACAATTAAGCTTCTGTTTTCATTGAGCAGTATTCTAACACTCTTTTAGGTGAGTCAGCTAAGGGATACTCAGGAGCGCTTTGAGGCTTATGGTGAAAACGAAAATACCTTCAGACAGATACTGGAGAGAAGATATGTGTGGAGCTGCTTTGTGACGTGTGAAATCCACTCATAGAGTTATAGTTTTCTTCTCATAGAGTATTGCGGAATCCCATTTGGAGAAAACGCTACCAGCGGACATTCGAGAGTATATGGACAGCTATGGTGAAAAAGGATATATACTCAGAAAAAAACTAGAAAGAAGCTTTCTGTGAAAGTGCTATGAGATAGATATGTCTATTCATCTCACATAGAGAAAATTTTCTTCATATTATGCAGTTTTGAAACTGCATCATGGACAGATTCCTGAAGGGACATTTGGAGCACATTCAGGCATACGATGTAAAAGGAGATATCGTCAGAAAAAAAACTGGAGAGAAGCTTTCTGAGAAACTGCTTTTAGGTGTGTGCATTCCACTGAGGTAGTTATACCTCTCTCTTCATAAGGCAGTGTTTGAACAAATTTCTTCTGAAAGTGAAAAAGTGAGATATTGCAGCGCATTGAAAGCTATGGCAAAAAGTGAAATATCATGAAATAAAACCCAGAAAGAAACGTTCCAAGAAACTGCTCTCTAACATGTGCATTCATTTCAGAGAGTTAAAGCTTACACTACAGTGCCCAGTTTGGAAGCTCTGTCTTTGAGGAACCTTTGAGGAGTTATTAAGAGACTCCCTGGGATTGTGGTGAGTAAGGAAACGACTTATGATGAAAACTGGAGAGAAGCTTTCGGAGCAGCTGCTTTGTGATGTGTGTATTCATCTCGTAGTTACATCATTCTTTGGATTGAGCAGTTTGATTTTGCTGTTTCTGTGAAACCTGAGAAAGAACATTTGGGAATGCTCTTAAGAATATGCTGAAAAAGAAACATCTTCCGATAAAAACCTGAAGGAAACATTCTGTGAAACTGCTCTAGGTCATATCAAGTCCACTCGCACAGTTAAGCTTCCGTTTTCATTGAGCAGTATCCTAACACTGTTTTACGTGAATCAGTTACGGGATAATCGGGAGTGCTCTGAGGCTAAGGGTGAAAATGGAAATATCTTCAGATAGATACTCAAGAGGAGATTTATGAAGAAATGCTTTGTAACGTAAGCATTTCCCACACAGAATTAAACATTTCTTCCTATAGGGATTTATGGAATCCCGTTGGAAGAAATAGCTACCAGAGACACTCAGGAGTATATTTACTGCTATGATGGAAAAGGAAATATCCTCAGACAAAAACTGGAAAGAAACTTTCTGTGAAACTGCTTGGTGACAGATATGTCTATTCATCTCACATAGATGAAACCGTCTTTCTATTTCTCCGTTTTGAAACTGCATCATGGACGGATTTGCGAAGGGACTTTTGGGAGCACATACAGGCTGGTGGGGAAACAGGAGATATCTTCAGATAATAATTGGAGAGAAACTTTCTGAGAAACTGCTTTGTGATGTCTGCATTACACTCAGGGAGTTATACTTCTCTTCTCACAAGGCAGTGTTTGAACACTGTTCCTGTAAAAGTGAAAAAGAGATATTTTGCAGCGTATTGAAGACTCTGGCGAAAATTGAAATATCTGGAAATGAAACCCAGAAAAATGTGCTCCAAGAAACTGCTCTCTGACGTATACATTCATTTCAGAGTGTTAAAGCTTACAGTAAGTTGCCCTGTTTGGAAACTCTGTCTTTGAGGAAATTGTGAAGGGATATTAAGTGACACCCCGAGGCTTGTGGTGAGAAAGGAAACGTATTCCGATGAAAACTGGAGAGAAGCTTTCGGAGGAACTGCTTTGAGATGTGTCTATTCATCTCATAGAGTTAAATAGTCCTTTGGATTGAGCAGTTTTAAATCACTGTTTCTGTGCTACCTGAGAAAGGACGTTTGGGAACTCTCTTAATAATATGCTGAAAAAGAAATACCATCCGATAAACTCCAGAAGGAAACTGTGAAACTTCTCTAGGTCGTTTGATTTCCACACACACAGTTAAGCTTCAGTTTTCATTGAGCAGTATTCCAACAATGTTTTAGGTTAATCAGCTAAGGGATACTCAGGAACTATTTGAGGCTTCCAGTGAAAACGGAAATATCTTTAGATAGATACTGGAGGAAGATTTCCAAGGAGCGGCTTTGTGACGTGTGCATTCTACTCACAGAGATATACTTTTCTTCTCATAGAGGAATGGGAAATTCCATTTGGAGAAAAAGCGACCAGGGGACATTCGGGAGTATAAAAAAGGCTGTGGTGAAAAAGGAACTATCCTCAGACAAAAACTGGAAAGAAAGCTTCTGTGAAACTGCTTTGTGATAGAGATGTCTATTCATTTCACATGGATAAAACTTTCTTTCTATTACGCAGTTTTGAAAGTCTGCCATGGACTGATTTGTGAAGGAACTTTCAGCAGGACATTTGGGGGTACACTGAAAAGGGAGTTACCTTCAGATAAAAACTAGAGAGAAGCTGGCTGAGACGGTGCTTTGAGATGTGTGCATTCCACAAAGGGAATTATACCTCCTTTCTCACAAGGCAGTTTTTGAATCCTGCTTCTGTAAAAGAGAAAAAGAGATATTTTGCAGCGTATTGAAGACTATGGCGAAAATTGAAATATGCCCAAATAAAACCCAGAAAAAAGCGTTCCAAGACACTGCTCTCTGACGTGTACATTCATTTCAGAGTGTTAAACCTTACACTAACTTGCCCAGTTTGGAAACTCTGTCTTTGAGGAAATTGTGAAGGGATATTAAGTGACACCGGAGGCTTGTGTTGAGAAAGGATACGTCTTCCGATGAAAACTGGAGAGAAGCTTTCGGAGTAACTGCTTTGTAATGGGTGTAATCATCTCATAGAGTTAAATTATTCTTTGGATTGAGAAGTTTGATATCTCTGTTTCTGTCGAAACTCAGTAATGACATTTGGGAACCCTCTCAAGAGTATGTGAAAAAGAAATACCCTCCAATAAAAAAAGAAGGAACCACTCTGTGATACTGCTCTAGATCATGTGAATTACACTCTCACAGTGAAGCTTCTGTTTTCTTTGAGCAGTATTCTAACACTCTTTTAGGTGAGTCAGCTAAGGGATATTCGGGAGCGCTTTGAGGCTTATCGTGAAAACGAATATAGAGAGAAGATATCTGAGGAGCTGCTTTGTGACGAGTGAATTCCTATCATAGAGTTATGGTTTCCTTCTCAAAGAGTACTGCGGAATCTTGTTTAGAGAAAACGCTACCAGGAGACATTTGATAGTATATGGACGGCTATGGAGAAAAATGAAATATACTCAGAAAAAAACTGGAAAAAAGCTTTCTCCGAATCTGCTATGTGATAGATATGTCTATTCGTCTCTCACAGAGAAAATTTTCTTTATATTATGCAGTTTTGAAACTGAGTCATGGACAAATTCGCAAAGGGACATTTGAGAGCACATTCAGGTGTACGGTGTAAAAGGAGATATCGTCAGAAAAAAATGGAGAGAAGCTTTCTAAGGAACTATTTTGAGGTGTGTGCATTTCACTGAGAGAGTTATACCTCTCTCATCATAAGGCAGTGTTTGAACAAGGTTCTTCTAAAAGTGAAAAAGTAATATTTTGCTGCGCACTGAAAACAGTCACAAAAAGTGAAACATCCTGAAATGAAACCCAGAAATAAGTGTTCAAAGGAACTGCTCTCTAAAGTGTGCATTCATGTCAGAGACTTAAAGCTTACACTACATTGCTCAGTTTGGAAGCTCTGTCTTTGAGGTATCCTTGAGGTGTTATGAAGAGTCTCCCTTGGGCTTGTGGTGAGTAAGGAAACAACTTCTGATGAAAACTTGAGAGAAGCTTGAGCAACTGCTTTGTGATGTGTGTATTCATCTGGTAGAGTTACATCATTCTTTGCATTTATCAGTTTGAAATCACTGTTTCTGTGGAACCTGAGAAAGAACATTTGGGAACGCTCTTAAGAATATGCTGAAAAAGAAATATCCTCCGATAAAAACGAGAAAGAAACATTCTCTGAAGCCGCTCTAGGACATATCAAGAGCACTCGCACAGTTAAGCTTCCATTTTCATTGAGCAGTATCCTAACACTGTTTTATGTAAGTCAGCTAAGGGATAATCGGGAGTGCTTAGAGGCTAACCGTGAAAACGGAAATGTCTTCAGATAGATACTCGAGAGGAGATTTATGAAGAAATGCTTTGTGACGTACGCAGTTCCCACACAGAGTAAGACATTTCTTCTCATAGTGGTTTATGGAATCCTGTTAGGAGAAATAGCTACTGGGAACATTCAGGAGTATATTTACTGCTATGGTGGAAAAGGAAATATCCTCAGACAAAAGCTGGAAAGAAACTTTCTGTGAAACTGCTTTGTGACAGATATGTCTATTCATCTCACATAGATGAAATCGTCTTTCTATTATGCAGTTTTGAAACTTCATCATGGACGCATTCGCGAAGGGACATTCAGGAGCACATACAGGCTGGTGGGGAAATAAGAGATATCTTCAGATAAAATTGGAGAGAAACTTTCTGAGAAACTGCTTTGTGATGTCTGCATTCCACTCAGAGAGTTATACCTCCTTTCTCACAAGGCAGTGGTTGA
>NC_045440.1:43767081-43808017 GCF_002776525.5 Piliocolobus tephrosceles
ACTAAACAAAAACAGTGTTAGAATACTGCTCAATGAAAAGGGAAGCTTAAATGTGCAAGTAGAATTCACACAACACAGAGCAGTTTCACAGAAATATTCCTTCTACTTTTTATCTGAGGGTATTTCTTTTTCAGCATATTCTAAAGAGAGTTCCCAAATGTCCTTCCTCAGAATAAACAGAAAGTGTTTTCAAATTGTTCAATCCAAGGAATGATTTAACTCTATGAGATGAATATACACGTCACAAAGCAGTTGCTCAGAAAGCTTCTCTCCAGTTTTCATCAGAAGACATTTCCTTGCTCACCACAGGCCTCTGGGCGTCACTAAATATCCCTTCGCAGATTCCTCATAGACAGAATTTCTAAACTGAGCAATGTAGAGTTAGCTTTAACTCTGTGAAATGAATGCACATATCAGAGAGCAGCTTCTTGGAACGCTTCTTGCCGGGTTTTATTTGAGGATATTTCACTTTTCGCCATAGACTTCAATGCGCTCTGAAATATCACTTTTTCAGTTTTACAGGAACAGTGTTCAAACAATGCCTTATGAGAAAAAAGGTATATCTCCCTGAGTGTAATGAACACATCACAAAGTTGTTTCTCAGAAAGCCTCTCTCCAGTTTTTATCTGAAGATATTCCCTTTTTCACCATAGGTCTGAATGTGACCCTAATGTCCCTTCACAGATCTGTCCATTACAGAATATCCAGGCTGTGTAATGTAAAGAAAGTTTTATCTATGTGAGATAAATAAACATAGCAAAAAGCACATTCACCAAAAACTTCCTTCCATTTTTTATCTGAAGAGAATTCCTTTTTCACCATAGTCGTGAATGTGCTCCAAAATGTCCCTTGGAAGATCTGTCGATGAAAGAGTTTCCAAGCTGCGTCATGTAAAGAATGCTTTATCTTTGTAAGATGAATACATATAATATAGAGCAGTTTCACAGAAAGCTTGTTTCCAGATGTTGTTTAAGGCTATTTCCCTTTTCAGCATAGGAGTCAATATGCTCCCGAGTATCCCTTGGTAACTTTTTCTCCAAAAGGGTTTCCCCTGTGTCATATGAGAAGAGTGGTATAACACTGTGAGTTGAATGAACAAGTCACAAAGCACTTCCATGGAAAGCTTCTATCCAGATTCTATCTGAATATATTTCCTTTGTCACCGTAGCCTCAAAGTGCTCTCGAATATCCCTTTGCATGCTAAACATAAACAGTGTTAGATAACTTCTCATTGTAAAGAGAAGCTTAACTGAGCAAGAGGAATTAACACGACACATAGCAGTTTCACAGAAAGCTTCCTTCTGGTTTTTATCTGAGAATATTTCTTCCTCTGTATTCTAAAGAGTGTTCCCAAATGTCTTTCCTCAGATTCCACAGAAACAGAGATATCAAACTGCTCAATTTAAAGAAGGATTTAACTTTTTGAGATGAATACACACGTCACAAAGCAGTTGCTCAGAAAGGTTCTCTCCAGGTTTCATCTGAAGACATTTTCTTGCTCATCACAGTCCTCCAGGCACCACTTAATATCCCTTCGCAGATTCCTCTAAGACAGAGTCTCCAAACTGGGCAATGTAGAGTAAGCTTTAACTCTGTGAAATCAATGCACATGTCAGAGAGCAGTTTCTTGGAATGTTTCTTTCTGGGTTTTATTTGAGGATATTTCACTTTTTGCCATAGTCTTCAGTGCACTAGGAAATATCACATTTTCGGTTTTACAGGAACAGTGCTCAAACACTGCTTTATGAGAAAAGAGGTATAAAACCATGAGTGGAATGCACACATCACAAATCAGTTTCTCAGAAAGCTTCTTTCCAGTTTTTATCTGATGATATTTCTTTTTTCACCATAGTCTTGAATGTGCTCCCAAATGTCCCTTCACAGATACATCCATGATGGAGTTTCCAGACTGTGCTATGTAAAGGAAGCTTTATCTATGTGAGATGAATAAACATAGCGAGAAGCAGATTCACAGAAAGCTTTTTTTCAGTTTTTGTTTAAGGATATTTCCTTTATTACCATAGTCCTGAAGGTGCTCCCGAATGTTCCTTCGCGGATCCATCCATGACAGAGTTTCCAAGCTGCATAATGTAAGGAATGCTTTATCTATATGAGATGAATACACATAACACAGAGCAGTTTCACAGAAAGCTTCTTTCCAGTTTTTGTCTAAAGCTATTTCCCTTTCACCATAGGCGTCAATATGCTCTCGATTGTCTCCTGGTAACATTTTCTCCAAAAGGGTATCCCCGATGCTGTATGAGAAGAGTGGTAGAATACTGTGAGTGGAATGCACATGTCACAAAGCAGGTCTTCAGAAAGCTTCTCTCCAGTTTCTCACTGAACATATTTCGTTTTTCACCATGAGCCTCAAAGCGCTCCTGATTATCCCTTCGCATGCTAAACATAAACTGTGTTAGAAAACTGCACAATGAAAAGAGAAACTTAACTGAGTGAGAGGAATTCACACGACACACAGAGGTTTCACAGAAAGCTTCCTTCTGGTTTTTATCTGAGCATATTTCTTTCTCCATATTCTAAAGAGCGTTCCCAAATGTCCTTAGTCAGATTCCATGGAAACAGTGATTTCAAACTGCTCAATCCAAAGAATGGTTTAACTCTATGAGATTAATACACACATCACAAAGCAATTGCTCAGAAGGCTTATCTCCAGTTTTCAGCAACAGACATTTCCTTGCTTACCAGAGGCCTCTGGGCGTCACTTAATATCCCCTCGTAGATTCCTCAAAGACAGTGTTTATAAAGTGGGCAATGTAGTTAGCTTTAACTCTGTGAAATGAATGCACGTATCAGAGAGCAGCTTCTTGGAATACTTCTTTCCGAGTTTTATTTGAGGATATTTCACCTTTGGCCATAGTCTTCAATGTGCCCCGAAATATCACTTTTTCAGGTTTACAGGAACAGTGTTCAAACACTGCCTTTTGAGAAAAGACGTATAACTCCCTGAGTGGAATGCACACATCACAAAGCAGTTTCTCAGAAAGTTTCTTTCCATTTATTGTCTGAGGATATTTCCTTTTTTATCATAACCGTCCATATACTCACGAATGTCCATTGGTCACTTTTTCTCCAAAAGGGATTACTCAATCCTCCATGAGAAGAAAGGTATATTTCTGTGAGTGGAATGCACACATCACAAAGCAGGTTCTCCGAAAGCTTCTCTCCAGTTTCTATCTGAAGATATTTCCGTTTTCACCATAAGCCTCAAAGCCTTCCGAATATCCCTTCCAGGACTAAACACAGTGTTAGAATACTGCTCAATGAAAGTGAAGCTGAACTGTATGATTGGAATTCACACGACACAGAGCAGTTTACAGAAAGTTTTCTTCTGGTTTTTATCTGAGGGTATTTGTTTTTGAACATATTCTAAGGAGCGTTCCCAAATGTCCTTTCTCAGGTTCCATAGAACAGTGATTTCAAACTGCTAAATCCAAAGTATGCTTTAAACTCTATGAGATGAATACACACGTCAGAAGGCAGTTTCTCAGTAACCATCTCTCCAGTTTTCAACAGAAGACATTTCCTTGCTCACCACAGACCTCCAGGTGCCACTTAATATCCCTTCGGAGATACCTCAAAGACAGAGTTTCCAAACTGAACCATGTAGAATAAGCTGTAATTCTGTGAAATGAATGCACATATCAGAAAGAAGTTTCTTGGAACACTTCTTTCTGGGTTTTATTTGATGATAGTTCACTTTTTGAAAGTCTTCAATGCATTCTGAAATATCATATTTTCGGATTTACAGGAAGAGTGCTCAAACACTGCCTTACGAGAAAAGAGGTGAAACTCCTTGAGTGGAATGGACACATCACAAAGCAGTTTCTCAGAAAGCTTCTCTCCGGTTTTTATTTGAAAATATTTCCTTTTTCACCATAGTCCTCAACGTGCTCCTGAATGTCCCATCACGGATCCATCCCTGACAGAGTTTCCAAGCTGTGTAATGTAAAGAAAGTTTTATCTATGTGAAATCAATGAAGTAGCAAAAAGCGGATTCACAGAAAGCTTCTTGCCAGTTTTTATCTGAAGGTATTTCCTTTTTCACCACAGTCCTGAATGTGCTCCCGAATGTCCCTTTGTGGATCCGTTCATGATGAAATTTCCAAGCTCCATAATGTTAAGAAAGCTTTATCTATGTGACATGAATTCACATATCACACAGTAATTTCACAGAAAGCTTCTTTCCAGTTTTTTTCTAAGGCTATTTCCTTTTTCACCATAGTCCTCAATGTGCTCCCGAATATCCCTTGGTACCTTTTTCTCCAAAAGGGTTTCCCTGATGCTGTATGAGAAGAGAGGTATAACACTGTGAGCAGAATGCACATGTCACAAAGCAGTTTCTTGGACAACTGCTCTCCAGTTACTATCTGAACATATTTCCTTTTTCACCGTAAGCCTCAAAGCACTCCCGAATATCCCTTCGCATGATAAATATAAGCAGTGTTAGAAAACTGCTCAATGAAAAGAGCAGCTTAACTGAGCGAGAGAAATTCACACGACACATAACAGTTTCACACAAAGATTCCATCTGGTTTTTTCTGAGGATCTTTCTTTCTCCATATTCTAAAAAGCGTTCCAATTGTCCTTCCTCAGATTCCACAGAAGCAGTGATTTGAAACTGCTCAATCCAAAGAGTGGTTTAACTCCATGAGATGAATACACACATTGCAAAGCAGTTGCTTAGAAAGCTTTTCTCCAGCTTTCCCTGGAAGACATTTCCTTGTTCACCACAGGCATCCAGGCACCACTTCATATTCCTTTGCAGATTCTTCAAAGACAAAGTAGCCAAACTGGGAAATGTAGAGTAAACTTTATCTCTGTGAAATAAATGCACATATCAGAGAGCAGTTTCTTGGAATGCTTCTTCCTGGATTTTATTTGAGGATATTTCACTTCTCGCCATAGTCTTCAATGTGCACCCAAATATCACTTTTTTGATTTTAGAGGAACCAGTTTTCAAACACTTCCTTACGAGACAAGAGGTATAACTCCCTGAGTGGAATGCACACATCACAAAGCAGTTTCTCAGAAACCTTCTCTCCAGTTTTTATCTGAAGAGATTTCCTTTTTCACCAGAGGCCTGAGTGTGCTCCAAAATGTCCCTTCACGGATCCATCTATGATGGAGCTTCCGAACGGCATAATATTAAGAAAGTTTGCTCTATGTGTGATGAATAAACATATCTATCACAAAGCAGATTCACAGAAAGCTTCTTTCCAGTTTTTGTCTGAGGATATTTCCTTTTTCACCATAGCTGCCCATATACTCCTGAATGTCCCTTGGTAGCTTTTCCTCCAAAAGGGATTCCCCAATCCTCTATGAGAAGAAAGATATATCTCTGTGAGTGGAATGCGCACGTCAAAAAGAGGCTCCTTGTAAAGCTTCTCCCAGTTTCTATTTGAAGATATTTCCGTTTTCACCATAAGCCTCAAAGCGCTCCCAAATATCCCTTCACAGACTAAATAAAAACACTGTTAGAAAACTGCTCAATGAAAATAGAAACTTAACTGTGCAAGTGGAATTCACACAACACGGAGCAGTTTCACAGAAAGCTTCCTTCTGGTTTTTATCTGAGGGTATTTCTTTTTAAGCATATTCTAAAGAGCATTCCCAAATGTCCTTTCTCAGTATCCACAGGAGCAGTGATTTCAAACTGCTAAATACAAAGAATGATTTAACTCTATGCTCAGAAAGCTTTTCTCCAGTTTTCAACGGAAGACATTTTCTTGCTCAGCCCAGGCCTTCTGGTACCACGAATATCCCTTCACAGATTCTTCAAAGACGGAATTTCCAAACTGAGCAATGTAGAGTAAGCTTTACCTCTGTGAAATGAATGCACATCCAATAGCAGTTTCTTGGAAAGCTTCTTTCTGGGTTTTATTTGGGGATATATCACTTTTCAACGGAGTCTTCAATGCGCTCCCAAATATCACTTTTTCCTTTTATAGGAACAGTGTTCAAACACTTCCTTATGACAAAAGAGGTATAAATTCCTGCATAGAAAGCACACATCACAAAGCAGTTTCTCGGAAAGCTTTTCTCCAGTTTCTATCTGAACATATTTCTTTTTCACCATAAGCCTCAAAGAGCTCCCAAATATCACTTTGCACGCTAAACATAAACAGTGTTAGAAAAGTGCTCAATGAAAAGAGAAGCTTAACTGAGTGAGAGGAATTCACAAGACACATAGCAGTTTCACAGAAAGCTTCCTTCTGGTTTTTATCTGAAGATATTTCCCTTTTCACCATAGTCCTGAATGTGCTCCCAAATGCCCTTCGTGGACCCATCCATGACAGAGTTTCCAAGTAGCATAACGTAAAGAAAGGTTTATCTATGTGAGATGAACAAACATAGCAAAAAACCATTCACAGAAAACTTCTTTTCAGTTTTTATTTGAAGATATTTCCTTTTTCACCATAGTCCTGCATGTGCTCCTGAATGTCCCTTCACGGATCCGTCCATGACAGAGATTCCAAGCTGTGTAATGTAAAGAAAGCTTTACCTATGTGAGATGAATATACATATCAACAAGCAGTTTCACAGAAAGCTTCTTTCCAGTTTTTGCCTGAGGCTATTTCCCTTTTCACCATAGGTGTCAATATGCTCCCCAATATTCCTTGGTACCTATTTCTCTAAAATGGTTTCCCCAATGCTGTATGAGAAGAGAGGTGTAACGCTGTGAGTGGAATGCACACATCACAAAGCAGTGCCTCGGAAAGATTCTCTCCAGTTTCTATCTGAACATATTTCCTTTTTCACCGTAAGCCTCAAAGCGCTCCTGAATATCCCTTCGCACTCTAAATATAAACAGTGTTAAAAAACTGTTTTATGAAAAGAGAAGCTTAACTGAGTGAGAGGAATTCACATGACACATAGCAGTTTCACAAAAAGCTTCCTCTGGTTTTTATCTGAGGATATTTCTTTCTCCATATTGTAAATACCATTCCCAAATATCTTTCCTGAGATTCCACAGAAGACGTGATTTCAAACTGCTCAATTCAAAGAGTGGTTTAACACTATGAGATGAATACACTCATAACAAACCAGTTTCCAGAAAACTTCTCTTCAATTTTTATCTGAAGATATTTCCTTTTTCATCATAGGCCTGAATGTGCTCCCGAATGACCCTTTGCAGATCCATCCATGACAGTGTTTCCAAACTGTGTAATATAAAGGAAGTTTTATCTATGTGAGATGAATAAACATAGCAGAAAGGAGATTCACACGAAGCTTCTTTCCAGTTTTTATCTGAAGATATTTACTTTTTCACCATAGTCCTGAATGTGCTCCCAAATATCCCTTCGCGGATATGTCCATGACAGAGTTTCCAAGCTGTGTAATGAAGGGTTTATGTATGTAAGATGAATACACATATCACAGAAAACTTTCACAGAAAGGGCTTCCCCCATGTTGTATGTGAAGAGATGTATAACACTGTGAGTGGAACGCACACATCACAAAGCAGTTCCACGGAAAGCTTCTCTCCAGGTTCTATCAGAATATATTTCGTTTTTCACTGTAAGCCTCAAAGCGCTGCCAAATATCCCTTCACTTGCTAAACATAAAGAGTGTTAGAAAACTGCTGAATGAAAAGAGAAATTTAACTGAGTGAGAGGAATTCAAACGACACATAAGAGTTTCACAGAAAGTTTCCTTCTGGTTTTTATCTGAGGATATTTCTTTCTCCATATTCTAAAGAGAGTTCCCAAATGTCCTTCCTCAGATTCCACTGAAGCAGTGATATCAAACTGCTCAATCCAAAGACGGTTTAACCCTTTGAGATGAATACACACATCACAAAGCAGTTGCTCAGAAAGCTTCTCTCCAGTTTTTATCTGAAAATATTTGCATTTTCACCATAGGCTTGAATGTGCTCCCGAATGTCCCTTCACGTATCCTTCCATGACGGAGTTTCCAAACTGTGTAATACATAGAAAATTTTATCTATGTGAGATGGATAAGCATATCTATCACAAAGCAGTTTCTCAGAAATCTCTCCAGGTTTTATCTGAAGATATTTATTTTTTAAACATAGACCTGAATGTGCTCGCGAATGTCCTTTCACGGATCCGTCCATGACAGAGTTTCCAAGCTGCATAATGTAAAGGAAACTTTACCTATGTGAGATGACTACACATATCACACAGCAGTTTCACAGAATTGTTCTTTTCACTTTTTGTCTGAGGCTATTTCTATTTTCAAAATAGGTGTCAATATGCTCCCGAATATACCTTGGTACATTTTTCTCCAAAAGTGTTTCCCCTATGCCATATGAGAAGAGAGGTATGACACTGTGAGAGGAATGCACACGTCACAACAGTTCCTCGGAAAGCTTCTCTCCAGTTTCTATCTGATCATATTTCCTTTTTCACCATAGCCTCGCAGTGCTCCCGAA
Organism: Piliocolobus tephrosceles; assembly: GCF_002776525.5. Classification (NCBI taxonomy): domain Eukaryota; kingdom Metazoa; phylum Chordata; class Mammalia; order Primates; family Cercopithecidae; genus Piliocolobus; species Piliocolobus tephrosceles. Next base: position 43,775,498 of record NC_045440.1, read on the forward strand.
TATCCTTTCGCACACTAAACAAAAACAGTGTAAGAAAACTGATCAATGAAAAGAGAAGTTTAACTGAGTGAGAGCAATTCACACGACACTTAGTTTCACAGAAAGCTTACTTCTTTTTTTTATCTGAGGGTATTTCATTTTCAGCATATTCTAAACAGCGTTCCCAAACGTCCCTTCTCAGGTTCTACAGAAACAGTTATTTCAAACTGCTCAATTCAAAGAATGATTTAACTCCATGAGATGAAGACACACATCACAAAGCAGTTGCTCGGAAAGCTTCTCTCATTTTCAATGGAAGACATTTCCTTGCTCACCACAGACCTCCGGGCGTCACTTAATATCCCTTTGCAGATTCCTCAAAGACAGAGTCTCCAAACTGGGCAACGTAGAGTATGCTTCAACTCTATGAAATGAATGCACTTATTAGGCAGCAGTTTCTTGAAATGCTTCTTTCTGGATTTTAATTGAGGATATTTCACTTTTCATTATAGTCTTCAATGCACTACAAAATATAACATTTTTGGTTTAACAGGAACACTGTTCAAACACTGCCTTATGAGAAAAGAGGTATATCTCCCTGAGTATAATTCACACATCACAAAGCAGTCTCTCAGAAAGTTTCTGTCCAGTTTTTATCTGAAGCTATTTCCTTTTCACCATAACCCTGAATGTGATCCCTAATATCCCTTTGCAAATCCGTCCATGACGGAATTTGAAAGCTGTGTCATGTAAAGAAAGCTCTATCTGTGTGAGATGAATAAACAGAGCTAAAAACAGATTCACAGAAAGCTTCTATCCAGTTTTTATCTGAATACATTTCCTTTTTCACCATAGCCCTGACTGTGCTCCCGAATGTCCTTTCATGGATCTGGCCATGACAGAGTTTCCAAGCTGCATAATGTAAAGAAAACTTTGCCTATGTGATATGAATACACATATCACAGAGCAGTTTCACAGAAAGCTTCTTTCCATTTTTTTCTGAGGCTATGTCTCTTTTCACCATAGGCATCAATATGCTCCCGGATATACCTTGGTAATTTTTTTCCCAAAGAGGTTTCCCTGATGCTGTATTAGAAGAGCAGGATAACACCGTCAGTGGAATGCACACATCAAAAAGCAGTTCCTCAGAAAGCTTCTCTCCAGTTTCTATCTGAACATATTTCTTTTTTCACCGTAAGCCTCAAAGCGTTCGGAAAATCCCTTAGCACACTAAACATAAAGAGTGTTAGAAAACTATTCAATGAAAAGAGAACCTTACTGAGCGAGAGGAATTCACATGGCACATAGCCGTTTCGCAGAAAACTTCCTTCTGGTTTTTATCTGAGTATTTCTCCATATTCTAAAGTCCATTCCCAAATGTCTTTCCTCAGATTCCAGAGAAACAGTTATTTCAAACTGCTTAATGCAAAGAATGATTTAACTCTATGAGATGAATACACACTTCAAAAAGCAGTTGCTCAGAAAGTTTCTCTCCAGTTTTCAATGGAAGACGTTTCCCTGCTCACCACAGGCCTCCGGGCGCCACTTAACATCCTTTGGCAGATTCCTCAAAGACAGAGTTTCCAAACTGGGCAATGTACAGTAAACTTTTACTTTGTGAAATGAATGAACATTGTCAGAGAGTAGTTTCTTGGAAAACGTCTTTCTGGGTTTTATTTGAGGATATTTTTCTTTTCTCCATAGTCTTCAATGTGCTCCCAAATATCACTTTTTCAGTTTTATAGGAACAGAATTCAAACATTGCCTTTTGAGGAAAGAGGTATAACTCCCTGAGTGGAATGCACACATCACAAAGGAGTTTCTCAGAAAGCTTCTCTCCAGTTTTTATCTGAAGATATTTTCTTTTTCATCATAGGCCTGAATGTGATCCCAAATATCCCTTCATGGATTCATCCATGAGGAAGTTTCCAAGCTCTGTAAGGTAAAGAAATCTTTTTCTATGTGAGATGAATAAACATAGCAAAAAAGGAGATTCACAGAAAGCTTCTTTCCAGTTTTTATCTGAATATATTTCCTTTTTCTCCACAGTCCTAAATGTGCTCCCTAACGTCCCTTCGCAGATCCGTCCATGACAGAGTCTGAGAGCTGCATAATGTAAAGAAAGCTTTATCTATGTGAGATGAGTACACATATCACAGAGCAGTTTCACAGAAAGCTTCTTTCCAGTTTTTGTCTGAGGCTATTTCCATTTTCACTATAGGCAGCAATATGCCCCCGAATATCCCTCAGTACCTTTTTCTCCAAAAGTGTTTCCCCGATGCTGTATGATAAGAGAGGTATAACACTTTGAGTGGAATGCACACGTCACAAAGCAGTTCTTCGGAAAACTTCTCTCCATTTCTATCTGAACATATTTCTTTTTTCAACATAAGCCTCAAATCTCTCCGGAATATCAGTTTGCCTGCTAAACACCAACAGTGTTAGAAAACTGCTCAATGAAAAGAGAAGCTTAACTGAGTGAGAGGAATTCGCACGACACATGGTAGTTTCACAGAAAGCTTCCTTCTGATTTTTATCTGAGGATATTTCTTTCTCCATATTCTAAGAGCGTTCCCAAATGTCCTTCCTCAGATTCCACAGAAACAGTGATATCAAACTTCTGAATCCAAAGAACGGTTTAACTGTATGAGAAGAATACACACATCACAAAACGGTTTCTCAGAAAGCTTCACTTCAGTATTTATGTGAAAATATTTCCATTTTCACCATAGTCCCTACTGTGCTCCCGAATGTCCCTTCGCGGATCTGTCCATGACAGAATTTACAAGCCCCTTAATGTAAAGAAAGCTTTATGTATGTGAGATGAATACACATAACACAGAGCAGTTTCACAGAAAGCTTCTTTCCAGTTATTGTCTGAGTCTATTTCCCTTTTCACATTGGTGTCAATATGCTCCCAGATGTATCGGTACCTTTTTCTTCAAAATGATTTCCCCTATGCTGTATGTGAAGAGAGGTATAACACTGTGAGTGGAATGGGCATGTCACAAAGCAGTTCCTCCAAAAACTTCCCTCCTGTTTCTATCTGAACATATTTCCTTTTCCACCGAAAGCATCAAAGCACTCCCGAATATCCCTTCGCACGCTAAACATAAACTGTATCAGAAGATTGCTTAATGAGAAGAGAAGCTTAACTGAGCAAGGGGAATTCACACGACACGTAGGAGTTTCATAGAAAGCTTCCTTCTGATTTTTATCTGAGGATATTTTTCCTCCATATTCTAAAGAGCATTCCCAACTATCCTTCCTCAGATTCCCCAGAAGCAGTGATTTCAAACTGCTCAATCCAAAGAATTTTTTAATTCTATGAGAAGACATAGACCACAAAGCAGTTGCTCAGAAAGCTTCTCTCTAGGTTTCATCGGAAGACATTTCCTTCCTCACCACAGGCCTCTGGGCGCCACATAATATCCCTTTGCATATTCCTCAAAGACAGAGTTTCCAAACGGGACAACATAGAGAAAGCTTTAACTCTGTGAAATGAATGCACATATCAGAGAGGAGTTTCTTGGAATGCTTCTTTCTGGGTTTTATTTGAGGATATTTCACTTTTCGTGATATTCTTCAATACGCTCTGAAATAGCACTTTTTCGGTTTTATGAGAATGGTGTTCATACACTGCCTTATGGAAAAGAGGTATAACTCCCTGAGAGGAATGAATATATCACAAAACACTTTCTAAGAAAGCCTCCCTCCAGTTTTTATCTGAAGATATTTCCTTTTTCACCTTAGGCCTGAATCTGCTCCCGAATTTCCCTTCACTGATCCATCCATGACAGAGGTCCCAACGTGTGTATTATAAAGAAAGTTTTATCTATGTGAGATGAATAAAGCTATATATCACAAAGCAGTTTCATAGAAAACGTCTTTCCATTTTTTGTCTGAGGATATTTCCTTTTTCACCATAACCATACATATACTCCCAAATGTCCCTTGGTAGCTTTTTCTCCAAAAGGGATTCCCAAATCCTCTACGAAAAGAAAGGTATAACTCTGTGAGTGGAATGTACACGTCACAAAGCAGCTCCTCTGAAAGCTTCTCTCCAGTCTCTATCTGAAGATATTTCCATTTTCACCATAAGCCTCATAGCGCTCCTGAATATCCCTTTGCAGACTAAACACAGTTTTAGAACACTGCTCAATGAAAAGAGAAGCTGAACTGTGAGAGTGAAATTTGCACGACACAGAGCAGTTTCAGAGAAAGCTTCCTACTGGTTTTTCTCTGAAGGTACTTCTTTTTGAGCATATTCTAAACAGCATTCCCAAATGTCCTTTTTCAGATTCCACAGAAGCAGTGACTTCAAACTGCTCCTTCCAAGAAATGGTTTTACACTATGAGATGAGTACACACATCACAAAGCAGTTGCTCAGAAAGCTTCTGTCTAATTTTCATCGGAAGACATTTCGTTGCTCATGACAGGCCTCCGGGTGCCACTAAATAGAAATTTGCAGATTCCTCAAGGACACAGTTTCCAAACTGGGCAATGTAGAGTAGCTTTAAGTCTGTGAAATGAATGCACATATCAGAGAGCAATTTCTTGGGATGCTTCATTCTGAGTTTTATCAGAGGATATTTCACTTTTCGCCATAGTCTTCAAATGTGCTCCAAAATATCACTTTTTGGTTTTACAGGAACGGTGTTCAAACACTGCCTTATGAGAAAAGTGGTACAACTCCCTTAGTTGATTGCACACATCATAAAGCAGTTTCTCAGAAAGCTTCTCTCCAGTTTTGATCTGAAGATATTTCCATTTTTGCCATAGTTCTGAATGTGCTCCCTAATGTCAGTTCGCGGATCTGTCCATGGCAGAGTTTCCAAACTGTGTAACATAAATAAAGCTTTATCTATGTGAGATGAATATAGATAGCAAAAATTAGATTCATAGAAACGTCTTTCCAGTTTTTATCTGAAGATATTTCCTTTTTCTCCATAGGCCTGAATGTGTTCCAGATAGTCTCTTCGTGGATCCGTCCATGACAGTTTCTGAGCTGCATAATATTAAGAAAGCTTTATCTATGGAGATGAGTACACACAGCACAGAGGAGTTTCACAAAAAGCTGCTTTTCATTTTTTGTCTGAGGCTATTTCCATTTTCACCATAGGTATCAATATACCCCCAAATATCCTTTGGTACCTTTTTCTCCAAAAGGGTTTCCCCGATTCTGTATGATAACAGAGGTAAAACACTTTGAGTAGAATGCACACGTCACAAAGCAGTTCCTCGGGAAGCTTCTCCCCAGTTTCTTTTTCTTTAATTATTTTTTACATCCAACTTACAAGGGATGTAAAGGACCTCTTCAAGGAGAACTACAAACCACTGCTCAGTGAAATAAAAGAGGACACAAACAAATGGAAGAACATACCATGCTCATGGATAGGAAGAATCAATATCGTGAAAATGGCCATACTGCCCAAGGTTATTTATAGATTCAATGCCATCCCCATCAAGCTACCAATGAGTTTCTTCACAGAATTGGAAAAAGCTGCTCTCCAGTTTCTTTCTGAACATATTTAATTTTTCACCATAAGCCTCTAAGCACTCCCGAATATCCCTTCACACGCTAAACATTAACAGTGTTAGAAAACAGCTGAATCAAAAGAGAAGCCTAACTAAGAGAGAGGAATTCACATGACACATAGCAGTTTCACAGAAAGCTTCCTCTCGTTTTCATCTGAGGATACTTCTTTCTCCATATTCTAAAGAGCGGTGGAAAATGTCCTTCCTCAGATTCCACAGAGACAGTGATTTCAACCTGCTCAATCCAAAGAATGGTTTAACTCTATGAGATGAATACACACATCACAAAACAGTTACTCAGAAAGCTTCTCTGCAGTTTTCATTGGTAGTCATTTCCTTGCTCACCACAGGCCTCTGGGCGCCACTTAATATCCCTTCGCAGATTCCTCAAAGACGGAGTTTCCAAACTGAGCAACGTAGAGTAAGCTTTATCTCTCTGATATGAATGCACATATCAGACAGAAGTTTCTAGGAGTGCTTCTTTCTGGGTTTTATTTGAGTATATTTCACTTTTTGCCATAGTCTTAAATGGGCTCCGAAATATCACCTTTTTGGTTTTACTGGAGCGGTGTTAAAACACTGCCTTATGAGAAGAAAGGTATAACTCCCTGAGTTGAATGCACACATTACAAAGTAGTTTCTCAGAAAGCTTCTCTCCAGCTTTTATCTGAAAATATTTCCATTTTCAACATAGGCCTGAATGTGCTCCTGAATGTCCCCTCGCGGATCTGTCCATGACCGAGTTTACAAACTGCATAATATAAAGAAAGTTTTTCTATGTGACATGAATAAACATATCTATCACAAAACGGTTTCGCAGAAACTTCTTTCCTTTCTTAATGTGAGGATATTTTCTTTTTCCCCACTGCCTTCCACATATTCCCGAATATCCCTTGCTCTTTTTCTCCAAAAGGGATTCCCGAATCTTCTAGGAGAAGAGAGGTATAACACTGTGAGTAGAATACACACGTCACAAAGCAGTTCCTCGGAAAGCTTCTCTCCAGTTTCTGTCTGAACATATTTCCTTTTTCACCATAATCCTCAAAGTGCTCCAAAATATCCCTTCACATGCTAAACATAAACAGTGTTAGAAAACTGCTCAGTGAAGAGAAGCTTAACTGAGTGAGAGGAATTCACACGACAGATAGAAGTTTCACAGAAAGTTTCCTCCTGGTTTTTATCTGAGGATATTTCTTTCTCCATATTCTAAAGAGCGTTCCCAAATGTTCTTCCTCAGATTCCACAGAAACAGTGATTTCAAAGTGCTCAATCCAAAGAATGGTTTAACTCTATGAGATGAATACACACATCACAAAGCAGTTGCTCAGAAAGCTTCTCTCCAGTTTTCAACAGAAGACATTTCCTTGCTCACCACAGGCATCAGACTGCCACTTAATATCACTTTGCAGATTCCTCAAAGACAGAGTTTCAAAACTGGGCAACATAGAGTAAGCTTTAACTCTGTGAAGTGAAAGCACATATCTGAGAGCAGTTTCTTGGAACCCTTCTTTCTGGGTTTTATTTGAGGAGAGTTCACTTTTCACCATAGTCTTAAATGCACTCCGAAATATCCCCCTTTCAGTTTTACAAGAACAGTGTTCAAACACTGCCTTATGAGAGAAGAGGAATAACTCCCTGAGTGGAATGCACACAACACAAAGCAGTTTCTCAGAAAACTTCTCTCCGGTTTTTATCTGAAGACATTTGCTTTTTCACCATAGGGCTGAAGGTATTTCCGAATATCCCTTCAGGGTTCTGTCCATGACAGAGTTTTAAAGCTGCGTAATCTAAAGAAAGCTTTATCTATGTGAAATGAGTAAACATAGCAGAAAGCAGATTCACAGAAAGCTTCTTTCCAGTTTTTATCTGAATATATTTCTTTTTTCACCATAGTTCTGAATGTGCTTCCAAAGGGCCCTTCGCAGATCTGTCCCTGACAGAGTTTCCAAGCTGGGAAATGTAAACAAAGTTTTATCTATGTGAGATGAATACACGTAGCACAGAGCAGTTTCACAGAAATCTTCTTTCCGGTTTTTGTCTGAGGCTATTTCCCTTTTCACCACATGGGTCAATATGCCCCCGAATATCCCTTGGTAACTTTTTCTCCCAAAGGATTTTCCCTATGCTGTATGAATAGGGAGGTATAACACTGTGAGTGGAATGCACACATCACAAAGTAGTTCCTCGGAAAGCTTCTCTTCAGTTTCTGTCTGAATATATTTCCTTTTTCACCATAAGCCTCAAAGCGCTCCCGAATATCCCTTCTCAAGCTAAACATAAATAGTGTTAGAAAACTTCTCAATGAATAGAGAAGCTTAACTGAGTGAGAGGAATTCACACGACACATAGCAGTTTCACAGAAAGCTTCCTTCTGGTTTTTTATCTGAGGATATTTCTTTCTCAGTGTTCTAAAGAGCGTTCCCAAATGTCCTTCCTCAGACTCCACAGAAGCAGTGATTTCAAACTGCTCAGTCCAAAGAGTGGTTTAACTCTATGAGCTGAATACACACATCACAAAGCAGTTGCTCAGAAAGCTTCTCTCCAGTTTTCATCAGAAGACATTTCCTTGCTCACCACAGGCTTGAAGGGGTTCCCAAATGTCCCTTCACGGATTCGTCCATGATGGAGTATCCAAACTGCATAATGGAAAGAAACTTTTATCTATGTGAGAAGAATAAACATGCCTATCACAAAGCAGTTCCACAGAAAGCTCCTTTCAATTTTTTTACTTTTTTTTTTTTTTTTTTTTTTTTTTTTTGACGGAGTCGTCTCGCTCTGTCGCCGGGGCTGGAGTGCTGTGGCCGGCTCTCAGCTCACTGCAAGCTCTGCCTCCCGGGTTCCTGCCATTCTCCTGCCTCAGCCTCCAGAGTAGCTGGGACTACAGGCACCCGCCACCATGCCCGGCTAGATTTTTTTTTATTTTTTAGTAGAGACGGGGTTTCACCGTGTTAGCCAGGATGGTCTTGATCTCCTGACCTCGTGATCCGCCCATCTCGGCCTCCCAAAGTGCTGGGATTACAGGCTTGAGCCACCGCGCCCGACCTCAATTTTTTTTTTTAGGATATTTCCTTTCTCACCATCGCCACCCCTATTGACCCAAGGTAGCTTTTTCCCCAAAAGAGATTCCCCAATGCTCTATGATAAGAAAGGTATAACTCTGTGAGTGGAATGAGCAAGTCACAGTGCAGCTCCTCGGAAAGCTTCTCTCAAGTTTGTATCTGAAGATACTTCCGTTTTCACCATAAGCCTCAAATCGCTCATGAATATCCCTTTGAAGACTAAACAAAAACAGTGTTAGAATACTGCTCAATGAAAAGGGAAGCTGAACTGTGCGAGTGGAATGCACATGACACAGAGCCGTTTCACAGAACGCTTCCTTCTGGTTTTTATCTGAGGGTATTCCTATTTCAGCATATTCTAAAGAGTGCTCCCAATGTCCTCTCTCAGGTTCCATAGAAACAGTGATATCTAACTGCTCAATACAGAGAATGATTTAACTCCATGAGATGAATACACACATCACAAAGCAGTTGCTCAGAAAGCTTCTCTCCAGGTGTCAACGGAAGACATTTCCTTGCTCACCACAGGTCACTGGGTGCCACTTAATATGTCTTCGCAGATTCCTCAAAGACAGAGTTTCCAAACTGGGCAAGGTAGAGTAAACTTTATCTCTCTGAAATGAATGCACATATCACAGAACAGTGTCTCGGAATGCTTCTTTCTGGGATTTATTTGAGGATATTTCTCTTTTCGCCACAGTCTTCAATGGGCTCCAAAATATCACTTTCTTGTATTTACAAGAACTGTTCAAACATGGCCTTATGAGTAAAGAGGTATAACTTTTTGCCATAGTCTTCAATGCGCTCTGAAATATCAGTTTTTCCTTTTTACAGGAAGGGATATTATTTGGCACCTGGATGCCTGTGGTGAACAAGGAAATGTCTTCTGGTGAAAACTGGAGAGATCATTTTGGAGCAACTGCTTTGTGATGTGTATATTCTTATCATAGAGTTAAACCATTCTTTTGATTGAGCAATTTGAAATCACCATTTCTGTAGAATCTGAAGAAGGACATTTGGGAACGCTCTTCAGAATATGGAGGAAGAAATTTCCTCAGATAAAAACAAGACGGAAGTTTTCTGTGAAACTGCTATGTGTCGTGTGAATTCCTCTCACTCAGTTAAGCTTCCCTTTTCATTGAGCAGTTTTCTCATACTGTTTATGTTTAGCGAGCGAAGGGATATTCAGGAGTGCTTTGAGGCTTATGGTGAAAAATGAAATATGTTCAGATAGAAACTGAAGAGAAGCTTTCCGAGGAACTGCTTTGTGACGTGTGCATACCACTCACAGTGTTATACCTCTCTTCTCATAGAGCATCGGGGAAACCCTTTGAAGAAAAACGTACCAAGGATATCTGGGAGCATATTGATGCCTATGATGAAAAGGGAAATAGTCTCAAACTAAAATTGGAAAGAAGTTTTCTGTGAAACTTCTCTATGATATTTCCTTTTCCACCATAAGCCTGAACATGCTCCCAAATATCCCTTTGCGTATTCATCCATGACAGAGTTTCAAAACTGAGTAATATAAAGAAAGTTTATATAAGTGTGATGAATAAACAAATCTATCACAAAGAACCTTCACAAAAAAAATTCTTTCCAGTTTTTGTTTGAGAATATTTCCTTTTTCACCATAGCCGTCTATATACTCCTGAAGGTACCTTGGCAGATTTTTCTCCAAAAGGAATTAGCCAATCCTCTATGAGAAGAAAGGTATAAGTATGTGAGTGGAAAGCACACGTCACAAAGCAGCTCCTCTGAAAGCTTCTCTCCAGTGTCTATCTGATGATATTTCCGTTTTCACCATAAACCTCAAAGTACTCCCTAATATCCCTTCGCAGATGAAACAGAAACAATGTTAGAATGCTGCTCAATGAAAAGGGAAGCTGAACAATGTGAGTGGAATTCACACAACACAGGGCAGTTTCACAGAAAGCTTCCTTCTGGTTTTTATCAGAGGGTATTTCTTTTTTAGCAAATTCTAAAGAGCATTCCCAAATGTTTCACAGAAACAGTGATTTCAAATTCCTCAATCCAAAGAATGATTTACGTCTATGAGATGAATACACACGTCACAAAGCAGTTGCTCAGAAACCTTCTCTTCAGATTTCATCTTAAGACATTTCCTTGCTCACCACAGGCCTCCAGGCGCCACTTAATATCCCTTCACAGATTCCTCAAAGACAGAGTTTCCTAACTGGGTAATGTAGACTAAACTTTAACTCAGTGTAATGATAGCACATATCTGAGAGCAGTTTCTTGGAATGCTGCTTTCTGGGTTTTATTTGAGGATATATCACTTTTCGCCATAGTCTTCAATGCGCTCCGAATATCACTTTTTCATTTTACAGGAATAGTGTTCAAGCACTGCCTTATGAGAAAGGAGTTATAAATCCCTGAATGGAATGCACACATCACAAAGCTGTTTCTCAGAGAGCTTCTCCACAGGTTCTATCCAAACATTTCCTTTTCCACCATAAACCTCAAAGCACTCCCAAATATCACTTCATACGCTAAACATAAACAGTGTGAGAAAGCTGCTCAATGCAAAGAGAAGCTTAACTGAGTGAGAGGAATTCATACGACAACTAGCAGTTTCACAGAAAGCTTCCTTCTGGTTTTTATCTGAAGATATTTCCCTTTTCACCATAGTCCTGATGTGCTCCCTAATGCCCTTCACGGAACCATCCATGACAGAGTTTACAAGCTGTGTAATGTAAAGAAAGGCTTATCTATATGAGATGAACAAACATGGCAAAAAGCAGATTCACAGAAAGCTTCTTTACAGTTTTTGCCTGAGACTATTTCCCTTTTCACCATAGGCGTCAATATGCTCCTGAATATCCCTTGGTACCTATTTCTCCAAAAGAGTTTCCACGATGCTGTATGACAAGAGAGGTAAAACACTGTGAGTGGAATGCACATGTCACAAAGCAGTGCCTCGGAAAGATTCTCTCCAGTTTCTATCCGAATATATTTCCTTTTTCACCGTAAGCCTCAAAGCGCTCCTGAATATCCCTTCACACTCTAAATAGAAACAGTGTTATAAAACTGCTCTATGAAAAGAGAAGCTTAAATGGGTGAGTGGAATTCACATGACAAATAGCAGTTTCACAGAAAACTTCCTTCTGGTTTTTATCTGAGGATATTTCTTTCTCCATATTCTATAGAACGTTCCCAAATGTCCTTCCTCAGATTCCACAGAAACAGTTATTTCAAACTGCTCAATCCAAAGAATGGTTTAACTCTATGAGATGAATACAAACATCACAAAGCAGTTGCTCACAAAGCTTCTCTCCGGTTCTCATCTGAAGATATTTCCCTTTTTGCCATAGTCCAGAAAATGCTCCAGAATGTACTTTCGTGAATCTGTCCATGACGGAGTTTCTGAACTGCCTAATGTAAAGAAAGTTTTATGTATATGAGAGGAATAAACGTAGCAAAAAACAGATTCACATAAAATTTCTTTCCAGTTTTCATCTGAAGATGTTTCCTTTCACACAATATTCCTGAATGTGCTCCAGAATGTCCCTCTCGGATCCGTCCATGACAGAGTTTCCAAGCTGACGAATGTAAAGAAATCTTTTATATGTGAGATGAATACACAGAGCACAGAGCAGTTTCACAGAAAGCTTCTATTGATTTTTTGTCTGTGGCTATTTCCCTTTTCACCATAGGCATCCACATGTTCCCGGATATCCCCTGGTAACTTTTCCTCCAAAAGGGTTTCCCCGATGCTGTTTGAGAAGAGAGGCATCACAGTATGAGTGGAATGCACACATCACAAAGCAGTTCCTCGGAAAGCTTCTCTGCAGTTTCTATCTGAACATATTTCCTTTTTCAACGTAAGCCTCAATGCACTCCCGAATATCCCTTTGCACACTAAACATAATCAATGTTAGAAAACTTCTTAATGAAAAAGGAGGCTTAAATGAGCGAGAGCAATTCACATGACACATAGCAGTTTCACAGAAACCTTCCTTCTGGTTTTTATCTGAGGATATTTCTTTCTCCATATTCTAAAGAGCATTCCCGAAGGCCCTCCTCAGATTCCACAGAAACAGTGATTTTAAACTGCTCAATCCAAAGAATAGTTTAAGTCTATGAGATGAATACACACATCACAAAGCAGTTTCTCAGAACGCTTCTCTCCATTTGTCAATGGAAAACATTTCCTTGCTCACCACAGGATTCACCACGGCATACAGACGCCACTTCATATCCCTTCGCAGATTCCTCAAAGACAAAGTATCCAAACAGGGCAACGTAGAGTCACCTTTATCTCTGTGAAATGAATGCACATATCAGAGAGCAGTTTCTTGGAACGATTCTTTCTGGGTTTTATTTGAGGATATTTCACTTTTTGCCATATTCTTTAATGCGCTCCGAAATATCACTTTTTCGGTTTTACAGGGACAGTGTTCAAACACTGTCTTATGAGATAAGAGGTATATCTTCCTGAGTGGAATGCACACATCACATAGTAGTTTCTCAGAAAACTTTTTTCCAATTTTTAGATGAAGATATCTCCTTTTTCGCCATAGTACAGAATGTGCTTCCGAATGTCCCTTTGCGGATCCGTCCATCACGGAGTTTCCAAACTGTGTAATGTAGAGAAAGTTTTATCTATGTGAGATGAATAAACATATCTAACACAAAGCAGTTTTACAGAAAGCTTCTTTCCTCCTTTCGTCTGAGGATATTTCCTTTTTCACCATAGCCATCCATGTACTCCCAAATGTCCCTTGGTAGCTTTTCCTCCAAAACGGATTCCCCAATCCTCTATGAAAAGAAAGGTATAACTCTGTGATTGGAATTCACACATCACAAAGCAGCTTCTCGGAAAGCATATCTCCATTTTCTATCTGAAGATTGTTGCGTTTTCACCATAAGCGTCAAAGTGCTCACGAATATCCCTACACACACTAAACAAAAACGGTGTCAGAATACTGCTCAATGAAAAGAGAAGCTGAACTTAGTGAATGGAATTCACACGACACAGAGCAGTTTCACAGAAAGTTTCCTTCTGGTTTTTATCTGAGAATATCTCCATAATCTAAAGACTGTTACCAAATATCCTTCCACAGATTCCACAGAAACAGTGATTTCAAACTGCTCAATCCAAAGAATGATTTAACTCTATGAGATAAATACACACATCACAGAGCAGTTGCTCAGAAAGCTACTCTCCAAGTTTTATCTAAAGATATTTCCTTTTTCACCATAGGTCTGAATGTGCTCCAGAATGTCCGTTTGCAGATCCGTCCGTGACGGAGATTCCAAACTGCATAATATAAAGAAAGTTTTTTCTATGTGAGATGAAGAAATATATCTATCACAAAGCAGTTTCACAGAAAGCTTCTTTCCAGTTTTTGTCTGAAGATATTTCCTTTTTCACCATAGTCATCCATATACTCCTGAATTTTCCTTGGTGTTTTTTTCTCCAAAACGGATTCCCCAATCCTCTATGAGAAGAAAGTGATAACTCTGAGAGTAGAATGCATATGTCACAAAGCAGCTCCTCAGAAAACTTCTCTCCAGTTTCTATCTGAAGATATTTTCGATTGCAACATAAGCCTCAAAGCGCTCCAAAGTATCCCATTGCAGACGAAACAAAAACAGTGTTAGAATAATGCTCAATGAAAACAGAAGCTTAAGTCTGCGAGTGGAATTCACATGAAATAGAGCAGTTTCACAGAAAGCTTCCTTCTGGATTTATCTGAGGGTATTTGTTTTTGAGCATACTCTTAAACGCGTTCCAAATGTCCATTTTCAGGTTCCACAGAGAGTGATTTCAAACTGCTCAATCCAAAGAATAATTTAACTCTATGAGATGAATACACACATCACAGAGCAGTTGCTCAGAAAGCTTCTCTCCAGTTTTCATTGGAAGACATTTCCTTGCTCACCATAGGCCTCCGGGCGCCACTTACTATCCCTTCGCAGATTCCAGAAAGACACAGATTCCAAACTGGAGATTGTAGAGTAAGCTTAAACTCTGTGAAATGAATGCACATATCAGAGAGAAGTTTCTTGGAATGCTTCTTTCTGGGTTTTATTTGAGGATAGTTCAATTTTCGCCATAATCTTCCATGCACTCTGAAATATCCCTTTTTTGATTTTACAGTATCAGTGTTCAAACACTGCCTTATGAGAAAAGAGGTATAACTCCCTGAGTGGAATGTACACATCATAAAACAGTTTCTCAGAAAGCTTCTCTCCAGTTTTTATCTGAAGATATTTCCTTTTTCACCATAGACCTGAATGTGATACCGAATATCCCTTCACGGATCTGACTACGACGGAATTTCAAAGATGTGTAATGTAAACAAAGCTTTATTTATGTGAGATGAATAAACATAGCAAAAAGCAAATTCCCAGAAAGCTTCTTTCCCGTTTTTATCTGAGGACATTTCCTTTTTCACCATAGTCCTAAATGTGTTCCCAGATGTACCTTTGCGGATCCGTCCATGGCAGAGTTTCCAAGCTGCGTAATGTAAAGAAAGCTTTAGCTACATGAGATGAATACACATATCACAGAGCAGTTTCACAGAAAGCTTCTTTCCAGTTTTTCCTGAGCCTATTTCTCTTTTCACCATAGGTGTCAATATGCTCCCAGATATATCTTGGTAACTTTTTCTCTAAAAGGGTTTCCCCAATGCTGTATGATAAGAGAGGTATAACACTTTGAGTGGAATGCACACGTCACAAAGCAGTTCCTCAGAAAGCTTCTCTCCAGTGTCTATCCGAACATATTTCCTTTTTCACCATAAGCCTCAAAACGCTCCTGAATATCCCTTCGCAAGCTAAACATAAGCAGTGTTAGAAAACAGCTGAATGAAAACTGAAGCTTAACTTAGAGAGAAGAATTCCCACGACACATAGCAGTCTCACAGAAAGCTTCCTTCTGGTTTTTATCTGAGGATATTTCTTTCCCCATATTCTAAAAAGTGTTCCCAAATGTCCTTCCTCAGATTCCTCAGAAGCACTGATTTCAAACTGCTAAATCCAAAGCATGGTTTAACTCTATGAGATGAATACACACATCACAAAGCAGTTGCTAAGAAAGCTTCTCTCCAGTTTTTATCGGAAGACGTTTCCTTTCTCACTTTAGGCCTCCAGGCACCATTAAATATGCCTTCACATATTCCTCAAAGACAGATTTTCGAAAATAAGCAATGTAGAGTAAGCTGTAACTGTATGAAACGAATGCACATATCAGAAAGCAGGTTCTTGGAACGTTTCTTTCTGGGTTTTATTTGAGGATATTGCATTTTTTGCCGTAGTCTTCAATGCGCTCGGAAATATCATTTTTTCGGTTTTACAGGAATAGTGTTCAAACACAGCCTTATGAGAAAAGAGGTGTAACTCACTGAGTGGAATGCACATATCATGATGCAGTTTGTCAGAAAACTCCTCTCCAGTATTTATCTGAAGATATTTCCTATCTCACCATAGGACTGAATGTGCTCCCGAATCTCCATTCGCGAATCTGTCCATGATGGAGTTTCAAAACTGCATAATAGAAAGAAAGTTTTATCTATGTGACATGAATAAACAAATGTATCACAAAGCAGTTTCAGAGAAAGTTTCTTTCCAATTTTTGTCTGAGGATATTTCCTTTGTCACTGTACCCATCCTTATCTTCCCTAATGTCCCTCGGTAGCTTTTTCTCCAAAAGGGATTCCCCAATCTTCTATGAGAAGAAAAGTATAACTCTGTGAGTGGAATGCACACGTCATAAAGCAGCTCCTCGGAAAGCTTCTCTCCAGTTTCTATCTGAAGATACTTTCGTTTTCACCATAAGCTTCAAAACGCTTCTGAATATCCCTTAGCAGACTAAACTAAAACAGTGTTAGAATACTGCTCAATAAAAAGAGAAGCTTAATTTTGTGAGTGAAATTCACATGACACAAAGCAGTTTCACAAAAATCTTCTTTCTGGTTTTTATCTGAGGGTATTTATTTTGCAGCATATTCTTAAAAGCATTCCCAAATGTCCTTTCTCAGGTTCCACAGAAACAGTGATTTCAAACTACTCAATCCAAAGAATGATTTAACTCTATGAGATGAATACAAACATCACAAAGCAGTGACTCAAAAACTTCTCTCCAGTTTTCAACAAACGTCATTTCCTTGCTCACCAGAGGTCTCTGGGCGCCAATTATTATCCCTTCGCAGATTGCTGAAGGACAGAGTTTCCAAACTGAGCAATGTAGAGTAAGTTTAACAGTGTGAAATGAATGCACGTATCACAGAGCAGTTTCTCGGAATGCTTCTTTCTGGGTTTTATATGATGATGTTTCACTTTTTGACATAGTCTTCATGGCGCTCCGAAATATCACTTTTTCAGTTTTTGCAGCAACAGTGTTCAAAGACTGCCTTATGAGTAAAGAGGTATAACTACGTGAGTGGAATGCACACATCAAAAAGCGGTTTCTCAGATAGCTTCTCTCCTGTTTTCATCTGAAGATATTTCCTTTTTCACCATAGGCCCGAATGTGATCCCAAATATTGCTTCATGGATCCGTCCACGATGGAGTTTCCAAGCTGTGTAATATAAAGAAAGCTTTATCTATGTGCGATGAATAAACATAGCAAAAAGCACATTCACAGAAAGCTCCTCGCCAATTTTTTTGTGAGGCTATTTCCCTTTTCATCATGGGTATCAATATACACCGGATATCCCTTGGTATCTTTTTCTCCAAAAGGGTTTTCCAGATGCTGTATGAGAAGAGTAGTAAAACTCTGTAATATGAATGTGCACATCACAAAGCAGTTCCTTGGGAAGTTTCTCTCCCGTCTCTATCTGAACATATTTCCTTTCACCGTAAGCCTCAAAGCACTCCGGAATATATCTAAGCAAGCTAAACATAAACAGTGTTAGAAAACTGCTGAATGAAAACAGAAGCTTAACTGAGTGAGAGGAATTCACACGACACATAGCAGTTTCACAGAAAGCTTCCTTCTGGTTTTTATCTGAGGATATTTCTTTCTCCATATTCTAAGAGCATTCCCAAATGTCCTTCCTCAGATTTCACAGAAGCACTGATTTCAAAATGCTCAATCCAAAGAATGGTTTAACTCTATGAGATGAATACACACATCACAAAGCAGCTGCTCACAAAGCTTCTCCCCAGTTTGCATCGAAAGACATTTCCTTGCTCACCACAGGCCTCCGGGCACCACTTAATATTCCTTCACAGATTCTTCAAAGACAGAGTTTCCAAACTGAGCAACGTAGAGTAAGCTTTAACTCTGTGAAATGAATTCACATATCAGAGAGTAGTTTCTTGGAACGCTTCTTTCTGGTTTTCATTTGACGATATTTCACTTTTTTCCATAGTCTTCAATGCACTTGGAAATATCCCTTTATCGGTTTTACAAGAACAGTGTTCAAACACTGCCTCATGAGAAAAGAGATATAACTCCCTGTGTGGAATGCACACATCACAAAGCAGTTTCTCAGAATGCTTCTCTCCAGTTTTAATTTGAAGATATTTCCTTTTTCACCAAAGACCTGAATGGACTCCCGAACGTCTGTTCGCAGATCCATCCATGATGGAGTTTCCAAACTGCGTAATATAAAGAAAGATTTATCTATGTGACATGAATAAGCATATCTATCACAAAGCAGTTTCACAAAATCATCTTTCCAGTTTTTGTCTTAGGATATGTCCTTTTTAACTATAGTCCTGAAAGTGCTCTCGAATGTCCCTTCGTGGATCCGTCCATGACAGAGTTTCCAAGCTGCGTAATGTTAAGAAAGCTTTATCTATGTGAGATGAGTACACATAGCAGAGAGCAGTTTTTCAAACAGTGATTTCAAACTGCTCAATCCAAAGAATGATTTAACTCCATGAGATGAATACACACATCACAAAGTAGTTGCTCAGAAAGTTTCTCTCCTGTTTTCAATGGAAGACATTTCCTTGCTCACCTCAGGCCTCTGGACCAAACAGGGCAATGTAGAGTAAACTTTAACTCTCGAAATGAATGCACATATAGAGAGCAGTTTCCTGGAATTCTTCTTTCTGGGTTTCATGTGAGGATACTTCACTTTTTGCCATAGTCTTCAATGCGCTCTGAAATATCCCTTTTTTGGTTTTACAGGAACAGTTTTCAAGCACTGCTTTATGAGAAAAGAGATGTAACTCCATGAGTGTAATGCACACATCACAAAGCTGTTTCTCAAAAAGTTTCTCTCCAGTTTTTATCTGAAGATATTTCCTTTTTCACCATAAGTCTGAATGTGCTCCCAAATGTCCCTTTGCGGATCCATCCACGACGGAGTTTCCAAACTGCGTAATGTAAAGAAAGTTTTATCTATGTGAGATGAATAAACATATCTATCACAAAGCAGTTTCACAGAAAGCTTCTTTCCAGTTTTTCTCTGGCGATATTTCCTTTTTCACCATAGCCGTCCGTATACACCAAAATGTCCCTTGGTTGCTTTTCCTCCAAAAGGGTTTTCCCAATCCTCTATGAAAAGCAAGTTATAATTCTGTGATTGGAATGTACACGTCACAAAGCAGCTCCTCGGAAATCTTCTCCCAGTTTCTATCTGAAGATATTTCCGTTTTCACCATAAGCCTAAAAGTGTTCCTGAATATCCCATCACAGACTAAACAAACACAGTGTTAGAATGCTGCTCAATGGAAAGAGAAGCTGAATTGTGCCAGTGGAATTCACACGACTCAGTGCAGTTTCACAGAAAGCTTCCTCCTGGTTTTATAGGAGGATATTTCTTTCTCTATGTTTTAAAGAGGGTTACAAAATGTCCTTCCTCAGATTCCACAGAAACAGTGATTTGAAACTGCTCAATACAAAGAATGGTATAACTCTCTGAGATGAATACACACATAACAAAGCTGTTCCTTAGATACCTTCTCTCCAGTTTTTATCTGAAGATATTTCCTTTTTCACCACAGGCCTGAATGTGCTCCCAAATGTCTTTCTCGGATACGTCCATGATGGAGTTTCCAAACTGTGTAATATAAGAAAAGTTTTATCTCTGTGAGATGAATAAATATAGCAAAAAGCAGATTCACAGAAAGCTTCTTTCCAGTTTTTATCTGAAGATATTTCCTTTTTTACCATAGTGCTGAATGTGCTCCCAAACATCCCTTCACAGATCCATCCATGACAGAGATTTCAAGCTGCATAATGTAAAGAAAGCTTTATCTTTGTGAGATGAATACACATATCACAGAACAGTTTCACAGAAAGGGTTTCACCGATGCTGTGTGAGAAGAGAGGTATAACACTGTGAGTGGAATGCACATGTCACAAAGCAGTTCCTCGTAGAGCTTCTCTCCATTTTCTATCCGAGCATATTTCCTTTTTCATCATAAGCCTCAAAGTGCTCCCTAATATTCCTTTGTATGCTAAACATAAACAGTGTTAGAAAACTGCTCAATGAAAAGAGAATGTTAACTGAGTGAGAGGAATTCACCTGACACATAGCTGTTTCACAGAAAGCTTCCTTCTGGTTTTTAAAAGAGGATATTTCTTTCTCCATATTCTAAAGAGCATTCCAAATTGTCCTTCCTCAGATTCCACAGAAACATTATTTGAAATTGCTCAATACAAAGAATGGTTTAACTCTATGAAATGAATACACACATCACAAAGAATTTCCTCAGAAAGCTTCTCTCCAGTTTTTATCTGAAGATATTTCCTTTTTCACAATAGATCTGAATGTGCTCCCGAATATCTCTTTGCGGACACGTCCGTGATGCAGTTTCCACACTGGGTAATATAAGGAAAGTTGTATCTATGTGAGATGAATAAAGATAGCAAAAATCAGATTCACAGAAAACTTCTTTCCAGTTTTTAATGGAAGATATTTCCTTTTTCACCATAGTCTCGAATTTGCTCCCAAACATCCCTTTGCAGATCCGTTTATGACAGAATCTTCAAACTACATAATGTAAAGAAATATTTATCTTAAGATGTGAATACACATATCACAGAACAGTTTCACAGAAAGGGTTTCCCAGAGGCTGTATGAAAAGAGAGATGTAACACTGTGAGTGGAATGCACATGTCACAAAGCAATTCCACGAAAGCCTCTCTCCAACTTCTATCTGAACATATTTCCTTTTTCACCGTAAGCCTCAAGGCGCTCCTGAATATCCCTTTACATGCTAAATATAAACAGTGCTAGAAAACCGCTGAATGAAAAGAGAAGCTTAACTGAGCACGAGGAATTCACAGGATGTGTAGCAGTTTCACAGAAAACTTCCTTCTGGTTTTTATCTGAAGATATTTCTTTCTCCATATTCTAAAGAGCATCTCCCAATGTCCTTTCTCAGATTCCACAGAAACAGTGATTTCAAACTGCTCAATCCAAAGAATGGTTTAACTCTATGACATGAATACCCACATCACAAAGCAGTTTTTGAGAAAGTTTCTCTCTGGTTTTTATCTGAAGATATTTTCTTTTTCACTATAGACCTGAATGTGCTTCCGCATGTCCCTTCACGGGTACGTCTACCATGGAGTGTCCAAACTGTGTAATATAAGGACAGTTTTATCTATGTGAGATGAATAAACAGCAAAAACAGATTCACAGAGTTTCTTTCCAGTTTTTATCTGAAGATATTTCCTTTTTCACGATAGTCCTGAATGTGCTCCTGTGTATCGGTTCGTGGTTCAGTCCATGACTGTGTTTCCAAGCTATGTAATATATAAAAAGCTGTATTTATGTGAGGTGAATACACATTTCACAGAACAGTTTCACAGAAAGGGTTTCATCGATGCTGTATGAGAAGAGAGATATAATATTATGAGTGGAATGCACACGTCACAAAGCAGTTCCTAGGAAAGCTTCTCTCCAGTTTCTATCTGAACATATTTCCTTTTTCACTGTAAGCCTCAAAGCTCTCCCGAATATCCAGTCACACACTAGACATAAACACTGCTAGAGAACTGTTCAATGAAAAGAGAAGCTCAACTGAGAGAGAGGAATTCACACAACACATAGCAGTTTCACAGAGAGCTTCCTTCCGGTTTTTATCTGAGGATATTTCTTTCTCCATATTCTAAAGAGCATTCCCAAATGTCCTTTCTAAGATTCCTCAGAAACTGTGATTTCAAATTGCTCAATCCACAGAATGATTTACCTGTATGAGATGAATACACACATCACAAAGTAGATGCTGAGAAAGCTTCCTTTCAGTTTTCATCAGAAGATATTTCCTTGCTCACCACAGGCCTCTGGGCGCCACTTAATATCCCTTTGCAGATTACTCAAAGACAGAGTTTCCAAACTGGGCAATGTAGAGTAAGCTTTAATTTTTTGAGGTGAATGCACATATCAGAGAGCAGTTTCTTGGAACGCTTCTTTCTGAGTTTTATTTGAGGATATTTCACTTTTCACCATAGTCTTCTAAAAGCTCCAAAATATCACCTTTTCGGTTTTACAGAAATAGTGTTCGAACTCTGCCTTTGGAGAAAAGAGGTAAAACTCCCTGAGTGAAATGTACACATCATAAAGCAATTTCTCAGAAAGATTCTCTCCAGTTTTTATCTGAAGATATTTCCTTTTTCACCATAGGCCTGAATGTGCTCCCAAATATTCCTTCATGGTTCCGTCCTTGACAGAGTTTCTAAGCTGCGTAATGTAAAGAAAGCTTTATCTACGTGAGATGAATAAACATAGCAAAAAACAGATTCACAGAAAGTTTTTTCCCAGTTTTTATCTGAAGATATTTCCTTTTTCACCATAGTCCTGAATGTGCTGTCAAAAGTACATTCCCGGATCAGTCCATGACAGAATTTCCAAGCTAAGTATTTTAAAGAAGGCTTTATCTATGTGAGATGAATATATATATTACCGAGTTGTTTCACAGAGAGCTTCTTTCCAGTTTTTGTCTGAGGCTGTTTCCCTTTTCATCATAGTCCTGAATGTGCTCCCGAATATCCCTTGGTACCTTTTTCTCCAAAAGCGTTTCCCGGATGCTGTATGAGAAGAGAGGTGTAACACTGTGAGTGGAATGCACACGTCACAAAGCAGTTCCTCGGAAAGCTTCTCTCCAGTTTCTATCTGAACATATTTCCTTTTTCACCGTAAGCCTCCAAGTGCTCCCGAGTATCCCTTCCCATGCTAAACATAAACAGAGTTAACGGAGTGAGACACTTAACTGAGTGAGAGGAATTCACGCAACACATAGCTGTTTCACAGAAAGCTTCCTTCTGGTTTTTATCTGAGGATGTTTCTTTTTCTGTATTCTAAAGAGACTTCCCAAATGTCCTTCCTCAGATTGCACAGAAACAGTGATTTCAAACTGCTCAATCCAAAGAATGGTTTAGCACTATGAGGTGAATACACAGATAACAAAGCAGTTTCTCAGAAAGCTTCTCTCCAATTTTTATCTGAAGATATTTTCTTTTTCACCATAGGCCTGAATTTGCTCCCGAATTTCCCTACGGGGTTCAGTCCAAGACAGAGTTTCAAAACTGCATAATATAAGAAATGTTTTACTTATGTGAGATGAATAAACATAGCAAAAAGCAGTCTCACATAAAGCTTCTTTTCAGTTTCTACCTGAAGATATTTCCTTTTTCACAGTAGTCCTGAATGTGCTTCCAAACATCCCTTCATGGACCCGTCCATGACAAAGTTTCCAAGCTGCATAATGTAAAGAAAGCTTTATCTATATGGGATGAATACACATATCATAGAGCAGTTTCACAAAAAGCTTTTTTCCTGTATTGTCTGAGGCTAGGCCTGTATGTGCTCCCGAATATCCCTTCATGGATACGTCCATGATGGAGTTTCCAAACCACATAATATAAAGAATGTTTTATCTATGTGAGATGAATATACATAGCAACAAGCAGATTCACAGAAAGTTTCTTTCCAGTTTTTATCTGAAGATATTTCCTTTTTCACGATAGTCCTGAGTGTGCTCCCAAACATTCCTTCGCAGATCCATCAATGAAAGAGTTCCCAAGTTGTGTATTGTAAAGAAAGCATTATCTTTTTGAGATGAATATGCATATTACAGAAGAGTTTCACAGAAAGGGTTTCCCCGATGCTGTATGAAAAGAGAGGTTTAACACTCTGAGTGGAATGCACAAGTCAAAAAGAAGTTCCTCAGAAAGCTTCTCTCCAGTTTCTATATGAATATCTTTTCTTTTCAACCGTAAGTCTCAAAGCGCTCCCGAATATCCCTTCACGTGCTAAACATAAACAGTGTAAGAAAACTGCTCAATGAATAGAGAAGCTTAACTGAGTGAAAGGAATTCACACGACACATAGCAGTTTCACAGAAAGCTTCCTTCTTGTTTCTATGAGGATGTTTCTTTCTCTATATTCTGAAAAGCGTTCCCAAATGTTCTTCCTCAGATTCCACAGAAACAGTGATTTCAAACTGCTCAACCGAAGAATGATTTAACTCTATGAGATGATTACATGTCACAAAGCAGTTGCTCAGAAAACTTCTCCTCTGTTTTCAACGGAAGACATTTTCTAGCTCTCCACAGGTCTCCCGGCGCCACTTAATAACCCTTAGCATATTCCTCAAGACAGAGTTTACAAACTGGGTAATGTGGAGTAGCTTAGCTCTGTGAAATGAATGCACATATCAGACAGCAGTTTCTTGCAATGCTTCTTTCTGGTTTTTATTTGAGGATATTTCACTTTTTGCCATAGTCTTCAATGCACTCCGAAATATCACGTTTTCAGTTTTAAAGGAACAGTGTTCAAACACTGCCTTATGACAAAAGAGGTATAACTCCCCGAGTGGAATGCACATATCACAAAGCAGTTTCTCAGAAAGCTGCTCTCCAGTTATTATCTGACGATATTTCATTCTTCACCATAGTACGGAATGTGCTTCCGAATATCCCTTTGCGGATCCATCCATGACGGAGTTTCCAAACTGTGTAATATATGGAAAGTTTTATCTATGTGAGATGAATAAACATATATCTCACAAAACAGTTTTACAGAAAGCTTCTTTTCTGTTTTTGTCTGAGGATATTTCCATTTCCACCATAGCCATCCACATACTCCCGAAAGTCCCTTGGTAGCTTTTCCCCCAAAAGGGATTCCCCAATCCTCTATGAGAAGAAAGGTATAACTCTGTGAGTGGAATGCACACGTCACAAAGCAGCTCCTCAGAAAGCTTCTCTCCATTTTCTATCTGAAGATATTTCCATTTTCACCATAAGCCTCAAGGTACTCCTGAATATCCCTTCACAGACTAAACAAAAACAGTGTTAGAATACTGATCAATGAAAAGAGAAGCTGAACTGAGCGAGTGGAATTCACACAATACAGAGCAGTTTCACAGAAAGCTTCCTTCTGGTTTTTATCTGAGGGTATTTCTTTTTCACCATATTCTAAAGAGCGTTCCCAAATGTCTTTTCTCAGAATCCACAGAAACTGTGACTTCAACCTGCTGAATCCAAAGAATGAATTAATTCTATGAGATGAATACACAGATGAAAAAGTAGTTGCTCAGAAAGCTTCTCTACAGTTTTCAACGGAAGACATTTCCTTGCTCACCACAGGCCTCCGGGCACCACTTAATATCCCTTTGCAGATTCCTCAAGGACAGTTTCCAAACTGGGCAATGTACAGTAAGCTTTAACTCTGTGAAATGATTGCACATATCAGAGAGCAGATTCCTGGAACGATTCTTTCTGGGTTCTATTTGAGGATATTTCACTTTTCGCCATAGTCTTCAATGCGCTCCGAAATATCACTTTTTGGATTTTACAGGAACAGTGTTCAAACACTGCCTTATGGGAAAAGAGGTATAACTCCCTACGTGGAATGCAGACATCACAAAGTAGTTTCTCAGAAAGCTTCTCTCCAGTTTTTATCTGAAGATATTTCCTTTTTCACCACAGGCCTGAATTTTATCCGGAATGTCCCATAGCGGATCAGTCCATGAGAGAGTTTCCAAAGTGCATAATATAAAGAAAGTTTTCTCTGATGGCCAGTGATGATGAGCATTTTTTCATGTGTCTGTTGGCTGTATGAATGTCTTCTTTTGAGAAATGTCTGTTCATATCCTTTCCCCACTTTTGGATGGGGTTGTTTGTTTTTTTCTTGTGTATTTGTTTGAGTTCTTTGTAGATTCTGGAAATGAGCCCTTTGTCAGATGAGTAGATTGCAAAAATGTTCTCCCATTCTGTAGGTTGCCTGTTCACTCTGATGGTAGTTTCTTTTGCTGTGCAGAAGCTCTTTAGTTTCATGAGATCCCATTTGTCAATTTTGGCTTTTGCTGCCGTTGCTTTTGGTGTTTTAGACATGAAGTCCTTGCCCATGCCTATGTCCTGAATGGTACTACCTAGATTTTCTTCTAGGGTTTTGATGGTATTAGGTCTAACATTTAAGTCTCTAATCCATCTTGAATTAATCTTCGTATAAGGAGTAAGGAAAGGATCCAGTTTCAGCTTTCTACTTATGGCTAGCCAATTTTCCCAGCACCATTTATTAAATAGGGAATCCTTTCCCCATTTCTTGTTTTTGTCAGGTTTGTCAAAGATCAGATGGTTGTAGATGTGTGGCATTATTTCTGAGGGCTCCGTTCTGTTCCATTGGTCTATATCTCTGTTTTGGTACCAGTACCATGCTGTTTTGGTTACTGTAGCCTTGTAGTATAGTTTGAAGTCAGGTAGCGTGACGCCTCCGGCTTTGTCCTTTTGACTTAGGATTGTCTTGGCAATACGGGCTCTTTTTTGGTTCCATATGAACTTTAAAGCAGTTTTTTCCAATTCGGTGAAGAAACTCATTGGTAGCTTGATGGGGATGGCATTGAATCTATAAATTACCTTGGGCAGTATGGCCATTTTCACAATATTGATTCTGCCTATCCATGAGCATGGTATGTTCTTCCATTTGTTTGTGTCCTCTTTGATTTCACTGAGCAGTGGTTTGTAGTTCTCCTTGAAGAGGTCCTTTACATCCCTTGTAAGTTGGATTCCTAGGTATTTTATTCTCTTTGAAGCAATTGTGAATGGAAGTTCATTCCTGATTTGGCTCTCTGCTTGTCTGTTACTGGTGTATAAGAATGCTTGTGATTTTTGCACATTAATTTTGTATCCTGAGACTTTGCTGAAGTTGCTTATCAGCTTAAGAAGATTTTGGGCTGAGACGATGGGGTTTTCTAAATATACAATGATGTCATCTGCAAACAGGGACAATTTGACTTCTTTTCGTAACTGAATACCCTTGATTTCTTTCTCTTGCCTGATTGCCCTAGCCAGAACTTCCAACACTATGTTGAATAGGAGTGGTGAGAGAGCGCATCCCTGTCTTGTGCCAGTTTTCAAAGGGAATTTTTCCAGTTTTTGCCCATTCAGTATGATATTAGCTGTGGGTTTGTCATAAATAGCTCATGTTATTTTGAGGTACATTCCATCAATACCGAATTTGTTGGGCATTCTCTCGCTATTTTTATTTATCGCACATAGATAAACCTTTGTTTACATTACACAGCTTGGAATCTCTGTCATGGACGTGTCTGCGAAGGGACATCCGGGTGCAAATTCAGGACTATAGTGAAAAGGGAAATATCTTCAGATAAAAAGGTGAAAGAAGCTTTCTCTGAATGTGCTTTTTGGTATGTTTTTTCATGTCACTTAGATAAAGCTTTTTTTACCTTACACAGATTGAAAACTCCGTCATGGATGGATTTGCGAAGGTATATTAGGGATCATATTCAGGCCTATGGTGAAAAAGGAATTGTCTTCAGATAAAAACTGGAAAGAAACTTTCTGTAAATCTTTTTTGCTATATTTATTCACCTCACATAGATAAAGCTTTCTTTATACTACACAGTTTGGAAACTCTGTCATGAACAGATCCATGAAGGAATATTCAGGAGGACAATCAGGACTATGATGAAAACGGCAATATCTTCAGATCAAAATTGGAGAGAAGCATTCTGAGAAACTGCTTTGTGATGTGTGCATTTCACTCAGGGAGTTATACCTCTTTCTCATAAGGCAGTGCTTGAACACTCTTCTTGTAAAGCCGAAAAAGTAATATTTCAGAGCACATTGAAGACGATGGTGAAAACTGAAATATTCTAAAATAAAACCCAGAAAGAAGCAAACCAAGAAACTCCTCTCTGATATTTGCATTCATTTCACAGAGTTAAAGCTTACTCTACATTGCCCACTTTAAAGACTCTGTCTTTGAGGAATCTGCAAAGGGATAATAAGTGGCGCCCGGAGGCCTGTGGTGAGCAAGGAAATGTCTTCTGTTGAAAACCGGAGAGAAGATTTCTGAGCATCTGCTTTGTGATGTGTGTATTCATCTCATCGAGTTAAATCATTCTTTGGATTGAGCAATTTGAAATCAGTGTTTCTGTGTAACCTGAGAAAGGACATTTGGGAATTCTCTTTAGAAAATGCTAAAAAAGAAATACCCTCTGATAAAAACCAGAAGGAAGCTTTCTGTGAAAATGCTCTGTGTCATGTGAATTGCACTCATACAGTTCAGTTTCTCTTTCCATTGAGCACTATTCTAACACTCTTTTTAATTAGTCTGTGAAGCAATATTCGGGAGCACTTTGAAGTTTATGGTGATAACGAAAATATCTTCAGATAGAAACTGGAGAGAAGCTTTCTGAAGAGCTGCTTTGGAACGTGCGCATTCCACTAGAGGATTGGGGAATCCTTTTTCAAGAAACAGCTACCAAGGTACATTCAGGAGTATATGGACGGTGATGGTGAAAAAGGAAATATCCTCAGACAAAAACTGGAAAGAAGCATTCTTTGAAACTGCTTTGTGATAGATATATGTATTGGTCTGACATAGATAAAACTTTCTTTATATTATGCAGTTTGGGAACTCCGTCATAGATTGATCCCAGAAGGGACATTCGGCACACCTTCAGGCCTATGGTGAAATAGGAAAACTCTTCAGATAAAAACTGGAAAGAAGCTTTATGAGAAACTGCTTTGTCATGTTATGTTCCACTCAGGGAGTTATACCTTTTTTCTCATAAGGCAGTGTTTGAACACCGTTCCTGTAAAACTGAAAAATTGATATTTCGGAGAGTATTGAAGACTATGGTGAAAAGTAAAATATCCTCAGATAAAACCCAGAAAGAAGCGTTCCAAGAAACTGCTCTCCAATATATGCATTCATTTCACAGAGTTAAAGCTTACTCTACATTGCCCATTTTTTGAAACTCTGTCCTTGAGGAATCTGCAAAGTGATATTTAGTGGCTCTCGGAGGCCTGTGGTGAGCAACATGTTTTCAGATGAAAAGTGGAGAGCAGTTTTCTGAGCAACTGCTTTGTGATATGTGTATTCATCTCATAGTGTTAAACCATTCTTTTAATTGAGCACTTTGAAATCACTGTTTCTGTGGAATCTGAGGAAGGATATTTGGAACGCTCTTCAGAATATGGAGAAAGAATTATCCTCAGATAAAAAACAGAAGGAAGCTTTCTGTGAAACTGCTATGTGTCGTGTGAATTCCTTCCTCTCACTTAAGCTTCTCTTTTCATTGAGCAGTTTCTAACAATGTTTATGTTTAGCATGCGAAGGTATATTCGGAGCGCTTTGAGGTTTACGGTGAAAAAGGAAATATAATCCAATAGAAGCTGGAGAGAAGCTTTCCATGGAACTGCTTTGTGACGTGTGCATTCCACTCACAGTGTTACACCTCTCTTCTCATACAGCATAGAGGAAACCCTTTTGTAGAAAAAGGTACCAAGGTGTATTCAGGAGCATATTGACGCCTATGGTGAAAAGGGAAATAGCCTCAAACAAAATCTGGAAACAAGCTTTCTGTGAAAATGCTCTGTGATATGTGTATTCATCTTACATAGATAAAACTTTCTCTACATTGCACAGCTTGGAAACTCTGTCATGGACATATCCGAGAAGGGATATTTGGGAGCACATTCAAGACTACAGTGAGAAAGGAAATATTTTCCGATAAAAACTGGAAAGAAGCTATCTGTGAATCTGCTTTTTGCTATGTTTATTCATCTCACGTAGGTAAAACTTTGTTTATATTACACAGTTTGGAAACTCCATCATTGACAGATCCACAAAGGGACATTCGGGAGCACAAACAGGCTATGGTGAAATGGGAAATATCTTCAGATAAAAACTCGAGAGAAGATTTCTTAAAAACTGTCTTTTGAGGTGTACATTCCACTCAGGGGGTTATACATCTTTTCTCATAAGGCAGTGTTTGAACACTGTTCCTGTGAAACCAAAAAAGTGATATTTTGGTGCGCATTGAGGACTATGGTGAAAAGTGAAATACCCTCAAAAAAACCTGGAAAGAACTGTTACAAGAAACTGCTCTCTGATATGTGCATTCATTTCACAGAGTTAAAGCTTACTCTACATAACAGAGTTTGGAAACTCTGTCTTTGAGGAATCTGAAAACAGATATTAAGTGATGCCTGGAGGCTTCTGATGAACAAGAAAATGTCTTCCGATGAAAACTGGAGAGTTTTCAGAGCAACTGCTTTGTGATGTGTGTATTCATCACATAGAGTTTAACCATTTTTTGGATTGAGCAGTTTGAAGTCACTGTTTCTGAGGAATTTGATTCAGGACATTTGGGAACGCTCTTAAGAATATGGAGAATGAAATATCCTCAGATAAAAACAAGAAGGAAGCTTTCTGTGAAGCTGCTCTGTGTCTTGTGAATTCCTCTTGCACAGTTCAGGTTCTCTTTTCATTGAACAGTATTTCAACACTGTTTTTCTTTATTCTCTGTAGGGATAATCGAGTGCACATTGAGACTTACAGTGAAAATGGAAATATCTTCAGATAGAAACTGGAGAGAAGCTTTCCGAGGAGCTACTTTGTAACGTGTGCATTCCATTTACAGAATTATACGTTTCTTCTCATAGAGGATTGGGGAATCCCTTTTGGAGAAAAAGCTATCAAGGGACATTTGTGAGTATGTGGACGGCTATGGTGAAAAACTAAATATCCTCAGACAAAAACTGGAAAGAAGCTTTCTGTGAAACTGCTTTGTGATAGATATGCTTATTGATGTTACACAGATAAAACTTTCTTTATATTATGCATTTAGGACACTCCGTCATGGACGGATCCGCGAAGGGACATTCGGGAGCACATTCAGGTCTACGGTGAAAAACGAAATCACTTCAGATAAAAGCTAGAGAGAAGCTTTCTGTGAATCTGCTTTTTGTTATGTTTATTCATCTCACATAGATAGAGCTTTCTTTACATTACACAGCCTTGAAATTCCGTCATGGATGGATCTGCGAAGGGATATTAGGTATCACTTTCAGGTCGATGGTGAAAAACTAAATATATTCAGATAAAAAATGGAGAGAAGCTTCTGAGAAACTTCTTTGTGATGTGTGCCTTAAACTCAGGGAGTTATGCTTCTTTTCTCATAAAAGAGTGTGTGAACACTGTTCCTGTAAAACCGAAAAACTGATATTTTGGAGCGCATTGAAGACAATGGCGAAAAGTAAGATATCCTCAAATAAAACCCAGAAAGAAGCATTTCCGAGAAATTACTCTCTGATATGTGCATTCACTTCACAGAGTTAAACCTTACTCTACATTGCCCATTTTGGAAACTCTGTCTTTGGCGAATCTGGGAATGGATATTAAGTGGTGCCAGAAGCCTGTGGTGAGCAAGGAAATGTCTTCCGATGAAAACTGGAGAGAAGCTTTCTGAGCAACTGCTTTGTAATGTGTGTATTCACCTTATAGAGTTAAACCATTCTTTGGATTGGGCAGTTTGAAATCACTGCTTCTGTGGAATCTTAAGAAGGACATTTGGGAACGCTCTTTAGAATATAGAGAAAGAAATATCCTCAGATAAAAACCTGAAGAAAGCCTTCTGTGAAACTACTATGTGTCGTGTGAATTCTTTAATTCAGTTAAGCTTCTCTTTTCATTGAGCAGTTTTCTAACACTGTTTATGTATAGCGTGTGAAGAGGTGTTCATTAGCGCTTTGAGGCTTACGGTGAAAAGGGAAATAAGTTCAGATAGAAACTGGAGAGAAGCTTTCCAAGGAACTGCTTTGTGATGCTTGCATTCCACTCACAGTGTTATACCTCTTTTCTCATACAACATTGGGAAAACCCTTTTGGAGAAAAATGTACCAAGGGATATTTGGGAGCATATTGATGCCTGTGGTGAAAAGGGAAATAGCCTCAGAAAAATACTGGAAAGAAGCTTTCTGTGAAACTGCTCTGTTTTATGTGTATTCATCTCACATAGATAAAACTTCCTTTACATTATGCTACTTGAAACCTCTGTCAGGGATGGGTCTGTGAAGGGGCATTCGAGAGTCCATTCAGAACTATGATGAAAAAGGAAATATCCTCAGATAAGCACTGGAAAGAAGCTTTCTGTGAATCTGTTTTTGGCTATGTTCATCATCTCACATAGCTAAAGTTTTCTTTACATTGCACAGTTTGGAAACTTCGTCGTGGATGGATCCATGAAGGGATATTCGGAATCACGTTCAGGCCTATGGTGAAAAAGGAAATATCTACAGATAAAAACTGGAGAGAAGCTTTCTCAGAAACTGCATTGTGATATGTGTTCATTCAACTGAGGGAGTTATGCTCCTTTTCTCATAAGGCAGTGTTTGAACACTGTTCCTGTAAACCCAAAAATTGATATTTTGGAGCACACTGAAGACTATGGTCTATAGTGAAATATCGTCAAATAAAACCAGAAAGAACTGTTCCAAGAAACTGCTCTCTGATATGTGCATTCATGTGACAAAGGAAATGCTTACTCTACATTACCCAGTTTGGAAAACCTGTCTTTGAGGAATCTGCGAAGCGATATTAAGTAACGCTGGGAGGCCAGTGGTGATCAAGGAAATGTCTTCCGTTGAAAACTGGAGAGAAGCTTTCTGAGCAACTGCTTTGTGATGTGTGTATTCAACTCATAGAGTTTAATCATTCTTTGGATTGAGCAGTTTGAAATCACTGTTTCTGTGGAAC
>NC_045440.1:43808027-43810116 GCF_002776525.5 Piliocolobus tephrosceles
GTTTGAAATCACTGTTTCTGTGGAACCTGAGAATGGACATTTGGGAACGCTCTTTAGAATATGCTGAAAAAGAAATTACCTCAGATAAAAACCAAAAGGAAGCTTTCAGTGAAAATGCTCAGTGTCATGCGAATTCCACTCACACAGTTCAGATTCTCATTTCATTGAAAAGTATTCTAACACTGTTTTTGTTTAGTCTGTGAGGGGATACTCGGGAGCAACTTGAGGCTTACGGTGAAAAAGGAAATATGGTCAGATAGAAACTGGATAGAAGTTTTCCGAGGAACTGCTCTGTGACGTGTGCATTCCACTCACAGAGTTATACCTCTCTTCTTATACAGCATTGGGGAAACCCTTTTGGAGAAAAGGTAACATGTGATACTCGGTGGCATATTGTCACCTACGATGAAAAGGAAAATAGCCTCAGACAAAAACTGGAAAGAAGCTTTCTGTGAAACTGTTCCATGATATTTGCATTCACCTCACATAGATAAAGCTTTCTCTATATTATGCAGCTTGGAAACTCTGTCATGGGCAGATTCACGAAGGGACATTCAGGAACACATTCGGGACTATGGGGAAAAGGAAATATCTTCAGATAAAAATTAGAAAGAAGCTTTCAGGGAGGCGGAGCAAGATGGCTGAATAGGAACAGCTCCAGTCTCCAACTCCCACCGTGAGAGACACAGAAGACCGTTGATTTCTGCATTTTCAACTGAGGTACTGGGGTCATGTTACTAGGGAGTGCCAGACAATTGGTGCTGGTCAGCTGCTGCAGCCCGACCAGCGAGAGTTGCAGCAGGGCAAGGTGTTGCCTCACCTGGGAAGTGCAAGGGGGAAGGGAATCCCTTTTCCTAGCCAGGGGAACTGAGACACACAACACCTGGAAAATCGGGTAATTCCCACCCCAATACTGTGCTTTAAGTAAACGGGCACACCAGAAGATTATACCCACACCTGGCCGGGAGGGTCCCATGGTGATGGAGCCTCCCTCATCGCTAGCACAGCAGTCTGCGATCTAACCGCAAGGCAGCAGCGAGGCTAGGGGAGGGGCGCCGCCATTGCTGAGGCTTTAGTAGGTAAACAAAGCCGCTGGGAAGCTCGAACTGGGTGGAGTTCACAACAGCTCAAGGAAACCTGCCTGTCTCTGTAGACTCCACCTCTGGGGACAGGGCACTGCTAAATAACAACAACAAAAAAAGCAGCAGAAACCTGTGCAGACGCAAATGACTCTGTCTGACAGCTTTACAGAGAGCAGTGGATCTCCCAACATGGAGGTTGAGATCTGAGAATGGACAGACTGCCTGCTCAAGTGGGTCCCTGACCCCTGAGTAGCCTAACTGGGAGACTTCCCCCACTAGGGGCAGTCTGACACCCCACACTTCACAGGGTGGAGTACACCCCTGAGAGGAAGCTCCAAAGTAAGAATCAGACATGTACCCTTGCTGTTCAGCAATAATCTATCTTCTGCAACCTCTGCTGCTGATACCCAGGCAAACAGGATCAGGAGTGGACCTCAAGCAATCTCCAACAGACCTACAGCTGAGGGTCCTGACTACTAGAAGGAAAACTATCAAACAGGAAGAACACCTATACCAAAACCCCATCAGTACGTCACCAACACCAAAGAAGAGAGGCAGATAAAACCACAAAGATGGGGAAGAAGCAGGGCAGAAAAGCTGGAAATTCAAAAAATAAGAGTACATCTCCCCCTGCAAAGGAGTGCAGCTTATCACCAGCAACGGATCAAAGCTGGTCAGAGAATGACTTTGACGAGATGAGAGAAGAAGGCTTCAGTCCATCAAACCTCTCAGAGCTAAAGGAATAATTATGTACCCAGCGCAAAGAAACTAAAAATCGTGAAAAAAGAGTGGAAGAATTGATAGCTAGACTAATTAATGCAGAGAAGGTCATAAACGAAATGACAGAGATGAAAACCATGACAGGAGAAATACGTGACAAATACAAAAACTTCAGTAACAAACTCGATTAACTGGAAGAAAGAGTATCAGCGATTGAGGATCAAATAAATGAAATGAAGTGAGAAGAGAAACCAAAAGAAAAAAGAAGAAAAAGAAATGAACAAAGC
>NC_045440.1:43855116-43878630 GCF_002776525.5 Piliocolobus tephrosceles
GGAGATCCACTGCTCTCTTCAAAGCTGTCAGACAGAGTCGTTCGCGTCTGGACAGGCTTCTGCTCGTTTATCTGAGCCCTGTCCCCAGAGGCGGACTCTACAGAGACAGGCAGGTTTCCTTGAGCTGCTGTGAGCTCCACCCAATTCGAGCTTCCCAGCGGCTTTATTTACCTACTTAAGCCTCGGCGATGGCGGGCACCCCTCCCCCAGCCTCGCTGCTGCCTTGCGGTTAGATTGCCACAGACTGCTGTGTTAGCAAGGAGAGAGACTCCGTGGGCGTGGGACCCTCCCCGCCAGGTGTGGGATATAATCTCCGGTGTGCTGGTGTTACAGCGCAGTATTGGGGTGGGAGTTACCCGATTTTCCAGGTGTTGTGTGTCTCAGTTCCCCTGGCTAGGAAAAGGGACTCCCTTCCCCCTCGCGCTTCCCAGGTGATTCAATGCCTCGCCCTGCTTCAGCTCTCGCTGGTCAGGCTGCAGCAGCTGACCAGCACCGATTATCCGGCACTCCAGAGTGAGATGACCCCAGTACCTCAGTTGAAAATGCAGAAATCACCGGTCTTCTGTGTCACTCGTGCTGAAACCTTTCTTTATATTACACAGTTTGGATACTCCCCCATGGACAAAGGGACAGTCTTGAGCATATTTAGGCCTATGGTGAAAAAGGAAATATCTTCAGATTAATACTGGAGAGATGCTTTCTGAGAAACTGCTTTGTGATGTGTGCATTCTACTCAGGGAGTTATACCTCTTTCCTCATAAGGCAGTGTTTGAGCACCATTCCTGTAAAAATTGAAAAGTGTTATTTTGGAGCCATTGAAGACTATTGTGAAAAGTGAAATATCCTCAGATAAAACCCAGAAAGAAGCGTTCCAAGAATCTGCTCTCTGATATGTGCATTCATTTCACAGAGCTTAAGCTTACGTTACATTGCCCAGTTTGGAAACTCTGTCTTTGAGGAATCTGCGAAAGGATATTAAGTGGCGCCTGGAGGCCTGTATTGAGCACGGAAACGTTTTCCGATGAAAACTGGAGAGAAGCTTTCTGAGCAACAGCTTTGTGATGTGTTTATTCATTTCATAGAGTTACACCATTCTTTGGATTGAGCAGTTTGAAATCCCTGTTTCAGTGGAATCTGAGGAAGGACATTTGGGAACGCTCTTTAGAATATGGAGAAAGAAATATCCTCAGATAAAAACCAGAAGGAAGCTTTCTGTGAAACTGCTATGTGTTGAGTGAATTCCTCTCACTCATTAAGCTTCTCTTTTCATTGAGCAGTTTTCTAGCCCTGTTTCTGTTTAGTATGCAAAGTGATATTTGGGAGCACATTGAGGCTTATGGTGAAAATGGAAACATCTTCAGATAGAAACTGGAGCGAAGTGTTCCAAAGAGCTGCTTTGTGACGTGTGCATTCCACTCACAGAGTTATACCTTTTTTATCATAGCAGATTGGGAAATCCCTTTTGGAGAAAAAGCAACCAAGGGACATTCACCATATGGAGGACTGTGGTGAAAAAGGAAATATCCTTAGGCAAAAACTGAAAAGAAGCATTCTGTGTAAATGTTTTGTGATAGATATGTTTATTCATCTCACATAGATTAAACTTTATATTATGCAATTTGGAAACTCCATCATGGACGGAACCGCGAAGGGACATTCAGGAGAAAATTCAGGCCTATGGTGAAAAAGGAAATATCTTCAGATAAAAACCAGAAAGAAGCTTTCTGTGAATCTGCTTTTTGCTATGTTTATTCATCTCACATAGATAAAGCTTTCTTTACATTATGCAACTTGGAAACTCCATCATGGACGTATCCGTAAAGGAACATTCAGGATCATATTCAGGCCTATGGTGGAAAAGCAAATATTTTCAGATAAAAATTGGAGAGAAGCTTTTTGTGAATATGCTTTTTGCTATGTTTATTCATCTCATGAAGATAAAGCTTGATTTACATTACACAGCATGGAAACTCTGTCAAGGACGGATCCGCAAAGGGACATTTGGGAGCACATTCGGGACTATGGTGAAAAAGGAAATATCTTCAGATAAAAACTTTAGAGAAACATTCAGAGAGACTGGTTTGTGATGTGTGCATTACACTCAGGGCGTTATACCTCTTTTCTCATAAGGCAGTGTTTGAACACTGTTCCTGTAAAACTGAAAATGTGATATTTCTGAGCGCGTTGAAGACTATGGTGAAAAGTGAAATATCTTCAATTAAAACCCAGAAAGAAGAATTCCAAGAAACTGCTTTTATTTTATATGTGCCTTTATTTCACAGAGTTAAAGCATACTCTACTTTGCCCAGTTTGGAAACTCTGTCTCAGAGGAATCTGCAAGGGATATTAAGTGGCGCCCGGAAGTCTGTGGTGAGCAAGAAAATGTCTTCCGTTGAAAACTGGAGAGAAGCTTTCTGAGCAGCTGCTTTGTGATGTATGTCTTCATCTCATGGAGTTAAATCATTCTTTGAATTCAGCAGTTTGAAATCACTGTTTCTGTGGAACCTGAGAAGGTACATTTGGGAACGCTTTTTAGAATATTGAAAAAGTAACGCCCTCAGATAAAAACCAGAAGTAAGCTTTCTGTGATACTGCTAGGTGTCATGTGAATTCCTCCCACTCAGTTGAGCTTCTCTTTTCACTGAGCTGTGCTCTTACACTGTTTGTGTTTAGCATGCCAAGGGATATTCGGAAGCACTGTGAGGCTTACTGTCAAAGAGGAAATATGATCAGATAGAAGCTGGAGAGAAGCTTTCCGAGGAACTGTTGTGACGTGTGCATTCCACTCACAGTGTTATAAACCTCTCTTCTCATATGGCATCAGGGAAACACTTTTGGAGAAAAAGGTACCAAGGGATATTCAGGAGCATATTGACGCCTATGGTGAAAATGGAAATAGCCTCAGACAAAAAGTGGAAAGAACGTTTCTGTGAAACTTCTCTGTGATATGTGTATTGAACTCACATAGGTAAAGCTTCCTTTACATTATGCAGCTTGGGAACTATGTCATGGACAGATCCACAAACGGATATTCAGGATCACATTCAGAGCTATGGCGAAAAAGGAAATATCTTCATATAAAAACTGGAGAGAAGCATTCTGAGAAACTACTTTGTGATGTGTCCATTCCACTCAGGGAGTTATGCCTCTTTTCTCGTAAGGCAGTGTTTGAATAAAGTTGCTGTAAAACCGAAAAAGTGATATTTCAGAGCGCATTGAAGACTATGGCAAAAAGTGAAATATCCTCAAATAAAACCCAGAAAGAAACATTCCAAGAAACTGCTCTCTGACATGTGCAGTAAATTCACAGAGTTAAAGCACACTCCACGTTGCCCAGTTTGGAAACTCTGTCTTTGAGGAATCTGTGAAGGGATATTACGTGGTGCCCGGAGGTCTGTGGTGAGCAAGGAAATGTCTTCCATTGAAAACTCGAGAGAAGATTTCTGAGCAAGTGCTTTGTGATGTGTGTATTCATCTCATGGAGTTAAACCATTCTTTGAATTGAGCAGTTTGAAATCACTGTTTCAGTGGAACCTGAGGAAATAAATTTGGGAACACTATTCAGAATATGGAGAAGGAAATATTGTCAGATAAAAACCAGAAGGAAGGTTTCTGTGAAACTACTCTGTTTCTTGAGAATTCCACCCGCTCAGTTCAGCTTCTCTTATTTTGAGGAGTATTCTAACACTGTTTTGTTTAGCATGTGAAGGGATATTGGGAAGCTCTTTGAGGCTTACGATGAAAAAGGAAATATATTCCTATAGAAACTGGAGAGAAGATTTCCGAGGAACTGCTTTGTGACGTGTGCATTCCACTCACGGTGTTATACCTCTCTTCTCATACAGCATCGGGGAAACCCTTACTGTGAAACTGCTCTGTGATATATGTATTCATCTCACACAGATAATGCTTTC
Source organism: Piliocolobus tephrosceles (assembly GCF_002776525.5). Lineage (NCBI taxonomy): Eukaryota > Metazoa > Chordata > Mammalia > Primates > Cercopithecidae > Piliocolobus > Piliocolobus tephrosceles. Next base: position 43,859,031 of record NC_045440.1, read on the forward strand.
TTTACAACACACAGCTTGGAAATTCTGTCATGGACGGATCTGCAAAAGAATGTTTGAGAGCACTTTCAGGACTATGGTGAAAAAGGAAATCTCTTCAGATAAAACCTGGAAAGAAGCTTTCCGTGAATATGCTTTTTGCTATGGTTTTTCATCTCACATAGATAAAACATTCTTTATATTACACAGTTTGGAAATGAGAGCACATTCAGTCCTATGGTGAAAAAGGAAATATCTTCAGATTAAAACTGGAGAGAAGATTTCTGAGAAACTGCTCTGTGATGTGTGCGTTTCACTCAGGGAGTTACACCTCTTTTCTCATAAGGCAGTGTTTGGACACTGTTCCTGTAAAATCGAAAAAGAGATATTTTGGAACGCATTGAAGATTATGGTGAAAAGAGAAATATCTTGAAATGAAACCTAGAAAGAAGCGTTCCAAGAAACTACTCTCTGATATGTGCATTCATTCCACAGAGTTAAAATTTATTCTACGTTGTTCAGTTTGGAAACTCTGTCTTTGAGGAATCTGCGAAGGGATATTAAGTGGCAGCCGGAGGCCTGTGGTGAGAAAGAAAATATCTTACCATGAAAACTGGAGAGAAGCTCTCTGAGCAACTGCTTTGTGATGTGTGTATTCATGTCCTAGAGTTAAATCATTCTTTATATTGAGCAGTTTGAAATCACTGTTTCTGTGGAATCTAAGGAAGGATATTTGAGAACGCTCTTCAGAATGTGGAGAAAGAAATACTCACAGATAAAAACCAGAAGGAAGCTTTCTGTGAAACTGCTGTGTGTCATGTGAATTCCTCTTGCTCATTTAAACTTCTCTATTCATTAAGCAGTTTTCTAACTCTGTTTATGTTTGATGTACGAAGAGATATTCGGGAGCACTTTGAGGCTTACAGTGAAATAGGAAATATGTTCAGATAGAAACTGGAGAGAAGATTTCCGAGAAATGGCTTTGTGACGTGTGCATTCCACTCACAGTGTTATACATCTCTTCTCATTCAGCATCGGGGAAACCCTTTCTGTGAAACTGTTCTGTGATATGTGTATTCTTCTCACATAGATAAAACGTTCTTTATATTACACAGTTTGGAAACTCTGTCATGGACGAAGCCACGAAGGGACATTCGGGAGCACATTCAGGCCTGTGGTGAAAAAGGAAATATCTTCAGATAAAAACTGCAGAGAAGCTTTCTGAGAAACTGCCTTGTGATGTCTGCATGCCACACAGGGAGTTATAAATCTTTTCTCATAAGGCAGTGTTTGAACACTGTTCCTATAAAAACGAAAAATGATATTTCGGAGCACATTGAAGACTATGGTGAAAAATGAAATATCCTCAAAAAACACCCAGAAAGAAGCGTTCCAAGAAAATTTTCTCTGATATGTACATTCATTTCACAGAGTCAGACTTACTCTATATTGCCCAGTTTGGAAACTCTGTCTTTGAGGAATCTGCAAAGGGATGTTAAGTTTCGCCCGGAGGCCTGAAGTGAGCAAGGAAATGTCCTCCGTTAAAAACTGGAGAGAAGCTTTCTGAGCAACTGCTTTGTGATGTGTGTATTCATCTCATAGAGTTAAACCATTCTTTGGATTGAGCAGTTTGAAATCACAGTTTCTGTGAAATCTGAGGAAGGACATTTGGGAATGCTCTTTAGAATATGGAGAAGAAATATCCTCAGGTAAAATCCAGAAGGAAGCTTTCTGTGAAACTGCTGTATGTTGTGTGAATTCCTCTCACTCAGTTAAGCCTCTCTTTTCATTGAGCAGTTTTCTAAACCTGTTTATGTTTAGCGTGTGAAGGGACATTCGGGAGCACTTTAAGGCTTATGGTGTAAAAGGAAATATGTTCAGATCAAAACTGGAGAGAAGCTTTCCTAGGAACTGTTTTGTGACGTGTGCATTCCACTCACAGTGTTTTACCTCTCTTCTCATATAGCATCAGGGAAACCCTTTTAGAGAAAAAGGTACCAACTGATATTCGAGAGCATGTTGATGCTTTGGTGAAAAGGGAAATAGACTCAGACCAAAACTACAAAGAAGCTTTCTATGAAAGTGCTCTGAGCTATCTGTATTCATCTCACATAGATAAACTTTTGTTTACATTAAACAGCTTGGAAACTCTGTCATGGACGGATCTGTGAAGGGACATTCGGAACTACATTCACGACTTTGGTGAAAAAGGAAATATCTTCAGATAAAAACTGGAAAAAAGACTTCTGTGAATCTGCTTTTTTTCTATTTTATTGTCTCACATAGATAAAACTTCCTTTACATTACGCAGCTTGGAAACTCCGTCATCGACAGATCTGCGAAGGGATATTCGGAATCACATTGGAGCCTATGGTGAAAAATGAAATATCGTCAGATAAAAACTGGAGAGAAGCTTTCTGAGAAACTGCTTTGTGATGTGTGCATTCCACTCATGGAGTTTTACCTCTTTTCTCATAAGGCAGTGTTTGAACACTGTTCCTGTACAACCAAAAAGGTGTTGTTTTGGAGCACATTGAAGACTATGGCGAAAAGTGAAATGTCCTCAAATAAAACCCAGAAAGAAGCATTCCAAAAAACTGCTCTCTGACGTGTCCATTCATTTCACAGCGTTAAAGCTTACTCTACACTTCCCAGTTTGGAAAGTCTGTCTTTGAGGATTCTGCGAAGGATATCACGTGGCATCCAGAGGCCTGTGGTGAGCAAGGAGATGTCTTCCGTTGAAATTGGAGAGAAGTTTTTTGAGCAACTGCTTTTGATAGATATGTCTATTCATCTGACATAGATAAAGCTTTCTTTATATTATGCAGTTTGGAAACTCCATCATGGACGGATTCACGAAGGGATATTCGGGAACACCTTCAGGCCTATGGTGAAAAAGGAAATCTCTTCAGATAAAAACTTTAGAGGAACTTTCTGAGAAACTGCATTGTGATGTGTGCATTTCACTCAGGGAGTTATAACTCTTTTTTCTTAAGGAAGTGTTTGAACACTATTCCTGTAAAACCTAAAAAGTGATATTTTGGAGCGTTTTGAAGACTATGGAGGAAACTGAAATATCCTCACATAAAACCCAGAAAAAAGTGTTCCAAGAATCTGCTCTCTGATATATGCATTCAATTCACAGAGTTCAACTGACTCTACATTGCCCAGTTTGGAAACTCTGTCTTGGAGGATTCTGCGAAAGGCTATATAGGGGCACCCAGAGGCCTGTGGTGAGCAACGACATGTCTTCCGATGAAAACTGAAAAGAATCTTTCTGAGCAACTGCTTTGTGATGTGTGTATTCACCTCATAAAGGTAAATCATTCTTTGGATTGTGCAGTTTGAAATCACTGTTTCTGTGGAATCTGAGGAAGGACATTTGGGAAAGCTCTTTAGAATATGGAGAAAGAAATACCCTTAGATAAAAACCAGAAGGAAGCTTTTTGTGAAACTGCTATGTGTCATGTGAATTCCTCTCTCTCAGTGAATCTTCTCTTTTCATTAAGCAGTTCTCTAGCACTGTTATGTCTAGTATGTGACTGAATATAAGGGAGCACTTTGAGGCTTACAGTGAAAAAGGAAATATGTTCAGATGGAAACTGGAGAGAAGCTTACCAAAGAACTACTTTGTGACATGTGCATTCCACTCACAGTATTTTACCTCTCTTCTCATACAGCATCGGGGGAAACCTTTCTGTGAAACTGTTCTGTGATATGTGTATTCATCTCACATAGATACAGCTTTGTTTACATCACGCAGTTTGATAACACTGTCATGCACGGATCTGAGACCCGATATACAGGAGCACATTCAGGACTATGTTGAGAAAGGAAATATCTTCAGATAAAAACTGAAATGAAGCTCTCGGTGAATTTGCTTTTTGCTTTGTTTATTAATCTCACCTAGATAAAACATTCCTTATATTACGCAGTTTGTATACTCTGTCATGGATGGAAATGCAAAGGGACATTCGGAAGCACATTCAAGTGAATGGTGAAAAAGAAAATATCTTCAGATTAAAACCAGAGAGAAACTTTCTGAAAAACTGCTTTGTGATGTGGGTATTCATCTCATACAATTAGACCATTCTTTGGACTGAGCAGTTTGAAATCATTGTGAAATGGCTACACATCTTGTGAATTCCTCGTGCTCAGTTAAGATTCTCTTTTCATTCAACGGTTTTCTAACATTGTTTATGTTTAGTGTTCGAAGGGGTATTCGGGAGTGCTTTGAGGTTTATGGTGAAAAAGGAATTATGTTCAGATAGAAACTAGAGAGAAGCTTTCCGAGGAACTGCTTTGTGAAGTGTGCATTCCACTCACAGTGTTATACATTTGTTCTCATACAGCATTAGGAAAACCCTTTCTGTGAAACTGTTCTGTAATATGTGTATTTATCTCACAAAGATAAAACTTTCTTTACATTATGCAGCTTGAAAACTCTGCCATGGATGGATCTGTGAAGGGATGTTTGGGAGCACAATCAGGACTATAGTGAAAAGGAAATATCTTCAGATAAAAACTGGAAAGAAGCATTCTGTGAATCTGATTTTTGCTATATTTATTCATCTCACATAGATACAACAGTTTGGAAACTCCATCATGGACGTATCTGTGAACACACATTCGGGAGCACATTCAGGCCTATGGTGAAAAAGAAAATATTTTCAGACAAAAGCCAGAGAGAAACTATCTGAGAAACTGCTTTGTGATGTGTGTATTCATCTCTTAGAATTAAACTATTCTTTGTATTGAGCAGTTTCAAATCACTGTTTCTGTGGAATCTGAGAAAGAACATTTTGGAACGCTCTTTAGAATATGGAGAAAGAAATAGCCTCCTATAAAAACCAGAAGGAACCTTTCTGTGAAACTGCTACATGTCGTGTGAATTACTCTCACTCAGTTAACGTTCTCTTTCCATTGAGCGGTTTTCTAACACTGTTTATGTTTACCATACGAAGGGATATTAGGGAGCGCTTTCAGGTTTACGGTGAAAAAGGAAATATGTTCAGATAGAAACTGGAGAGATGCTTTCCGATGAACTGCTTTGTGACGTGTGCGTTCCACTCGCAGTGTTATACCTCTCTTCTCATACAGCATTGGGGAAACCCTTTCTGTGAAACTGCTCTGTGATATATGTATTTATCTCACAAAGATAAAGCTTTTTTTTACACTAGGCAGCTTGAAAACTCTGTCATGGACGGATTTGTCAAGGGATGTTCGGGAGCACATTCAGGACTATGGTGAAAAAGGAAATATCTTCAGATAAAACTGGAAAGAAGCTTTCTGTGAATCTGCTTTTTGCTATATTTATTCATCTCACATAGATAAAACTTTCCTTATATTACGCAGTTTGGAAACTCCATCATGGACATATCTGTGAAGAGACATTGGGGTGCACATTCAGGACTATGGTGAAAAAGGAAATGTCTTCAGATAAAAACTGGAGAGAAGCTTTCTGAGAAACTGCTTTGTGATGTGTGTATTCATCTCATAGAATTAAACCATTCTTTGTATTGAGCAGTTTCAAATCACTGTTTCTGTGGTATCTGAGAAAGGACATTTTGGAACGTTTTTAGAACATGGAGAAAGAAATATCTTCTTATAAAATCCAGAAGGAAGCTTTCTGTGAGACTACTCTGTGTCGTATGAATTCCACTCACACAGTTCAGCTTCTCTTTTCATGGAGCAGCATTCTAACACTGTTTTTGTTTAGTCTGTGAAGGCATATTCAGGAGCACTTTGAGGCTTGTGGTGAAAACTGAAATATCTTCAGATGGAAACTGGGAGAAGCTTTCCAATTAGCTGCTTTGTGACGTGTGCATTCCAATCACAAAGTTATACCTTTCTTCTCATAAAGGATTGAGGAAACCCTTTTGGAGGGAAAACTATCAAGGGACATTTGGGAGTATAAGGACGGCTATGGTGAAAAAGGAAATATCGTCAGACAAAAACCGGAAAGAAGCTTTCTATGAAAGTGCTTTGTGATAGATATGTTTATTCATCTCACATAGTTAAAACTTTCTTTACATTATGCAGTTTGGAAATTCTGTCATGGACGGATCCGCGAATGCATATTTGGGAGCACATTCAGGTTTATGGTGAAGAAGGAAATACCTTCAGATAAAAACTGGAGAGAAACTTTCTGAGAAACAGCTTTGTGATGTGTGCGGTACACTCAGGGAGTTACACCTCTTTTCTCATAAGGCAGTGTTTGAACACCGTTCCTGTGAAACTGTGAAAGTGATATTCGGAACGCATTGAAGACTATGGCAAAAAGTTGAATACACTCAAGTAAAACCCAGAAAGAAGCTTTCCAAAAAACAGCTCTCTGTTATGTGTATTCATTTCAGAGAGATAAAGCGTACTCTACATTGCCCAGTTTGGAAACTCAGTCTTTCAGGAATCTGCGAAGGGATAGTATGTGGCACCCGGACGTCTGTGGTGAGCAAGGGAATGCCTTCCGTTGAAAACTAGAGAGAAGCTTTCTGAGCAACTGCTTTGTGATGTGTGTATTCCTCTCATAGAGTTAAATCATTCTTTGGCTTGAGCAATTTGAAATCACTGTTTCTGTGGAATCTGAGAAAGGACATTTAGGAATGCTTTTAGAATATGATGAAAATGGAATACTGACAGATAAAAACCAAAAGGAAGTTTTCCGTGAAACTGCTCTGTGTTGTGTGAATTCCACTTGCATTGTTCAGCTTCTCTTTTCATATAGCAGTATTCTAACACTGTGTTTAGTCTGCGAAGGCATATTTGGGAGCACTTTAAGGCTTATTGTGAAAACGGAAATATCTGTAGATAGAAACTGGAGAGAAGCTTTCCGATTAGCTGCTTTGTGACTTGTGCATTCTACTCACAGAGTTATATTTTTCTTTTCATAGAGTATTGGGGAATCCCTTTCTGAGAAAAAGTTACCAAGGGACATTCAACATATGGACGGCTATGGTGAAAGAGGAAATATCCTCAGACAAAAACTGGAGAGAAGCTTTCTGTGAAACTGCTTCATGATAGATATATTTATTCATCTCACATAGTTAAAACTTTTTTATATTACACAGTGTGGAAACTCCATCATGGAATGATCTGCGAAGGGACATTCGGGAGCACAAACACTGAAGAAAAGCTTTCTGCAAAACTGCTTTGTGATGAGTTCATTCCACTCAGGGAATTATACCTCTCTTCTCATAAGACAGTGTTTGAACACTGTTCCTGTAAACCAAAAAATGATATTTCGTGGCGCATTTAAGACTATGGTGAAAAGTGAAATATCTACAAATAAAACCCAAAAAGAAGCATTCCAAGAATCTGCTCACTGATATGTGCATTTATTTCACAGAGTTAAAGCTTACTCTACATTGCCCAGTTTGGAAACTCTGTCTTTGAGGAATCTGCAAAGGGATATTAAGTGGGGCCCGGAGCCCTCTGGTGAGCAAGGAAACGTCTTCTGATGAAACTTAGAGAGAAGCTTTTGAGCAACTGCTTTGTGATGTGTGTATTCATCTCATAGAGTTAAACCATTCTTTGGATTGAGCAGTTTGAAGTCACTGTTCCTGTGGAATCTTAGGAAGGACATTTGGGATCGCTCTTTGGAATATGGAGAAAGAAATATCCTCAGTAAAAACCAGAAGGAAGCTTTCTGTGAAGCTACTATGTGTCGTCTTAATTCCTCTCGCTCAGTTAAGCCTCTCTTTTCATTGAGCAGTTTTCCAACCCTGTTTATGTTAGCGTGTGAAGAGATTTTCGGGAACTCTTTGAGGCTTATGGTGAAAAATGAAATATGTTCAGATAGAAACTGGAGAGAAGTCTTCCGATGAACAGCTTTGTGATGTATGCTTTTCACTCATGGTGTTTTATCTTTCTTCATATACAGCATCAGGGAAATCCTTTTGGAAAAAAAGTTACCAAGTGATATTCGGGAACATATTGATGCCTATGGTGAAAAGGGAAATAGCCTCAGACAAAAACTGGAAAGAAGATTTCTGTGAAACTGCTCTGTAATATTTGTATTCATCTCACATAGATAAAGCTTTCTTTACATTGCGCAGCTTGGAAACTCTTTCATGGACGGATCCGCAAAGAGACTTTTGGGAGCACATTCAGGACTATGGTGAAAAAGGAAATCTCTTTGGATAAACACTGGAAAGAAGATTTCTGTGTATCTGCTTTTTGCTATTTTTATTCATCTCACACAGATAAAACTTTCTTTATATTACACAGTTTGGAAACTCTCTCATGGACTGATCTGCTATGGGACATTCCGGATGAAATTCAGGCCTGTGAAGAAAAAGGAAATATCTTCAGATAAAAACTTGAGAGAATCTTTCTGAGAATGTTCTTTGTGATGTGTGCATTCCACTCAGGGAGTTATAACTCTTTTCTCATAAGACAGTGTTCGAACACTGTTCCTGTAAAACCAAAAAAGTGATATTTCAGAGCGCTTTGAAGAGTATGGTGAAAAGTGAATTATCTTCAAATAACATCCAGAGAGAAGCATTGCAAGAAACTGCTCTCTGATATGTGCTTTCATTTCATAGAGCTAAAGCTTACTCTATGTTGAATAGTTTGGAAACTGGGTCTTTGAATTATCTGCGAAGGGATATTAAGTGGCGCCCGGAGGTCTGTGGTGAGCAAAGAAATGTCTTCCGTTGAAAACTAGAGAGAATTTTTCTGAGCATGTGCTTTGTGATGTGTGTACTTATCTCGTAGTGTTAAATCATTCTTTGGATTGAATAGTTTAAAATCACTGTTTCTGATAATATCCTGAAAAAGAAATACCCTCAGATAAATACCAGAAGGAAGCTTTCTGTGAAACTGCTCTCTGTCAGTTTCTGTGAGATCAACTTACACAGTTAAGCTTCTCTTTTCGTTGAGCAGTATTCTAACACTGTTTTTGTTTAGTCTGCTAAGGGATATTTTTGAGTGCTTTGAGGCTTATGGTGAAAAAGGAGATATCTACAGATAAAAAGTGGAGAGAAGCTTTCTGAGGAGCTGCATGTGACGAGTGCATTCCACACACAGAGTTATACCATTCTTCTCATAGAGGATTGGGGAATCCCTTTTGGAGAAAAAGCTACCAAGGGACATTCAGGAGTACATGGAGGACTATGGTGGAAAAGTAAATATCCTCAGACTAAAACTGGAGGGAAGTGTTCTGTGAAACTGTTTTGTGATAGATGCATTTATTTATACCAAATAGATAAAACTTTCCATATATTACACAGTTTGGATACTCCCTCATGGACAGATCCTCAAACGGATATTCTTGAGCACATTCAGGCCTATGGTGAAAAATGAAATATCTTCAGATAAATACTGGATTGAAGGTTTCTGAGAAACTGCTTTGTGATGCATGCATTCAACTGAGGGAGTTATACCTGTTTTCTCACAAGGCAGTGTGTGAGCACCATTCCTGTAAAAATAAAAAGGTGTTATTTCAGATCCCTTGAAGACTATGGCCAAAAGTGAAATATCCTCAAATAAAACCCAGAAAGAAGCATTCCAAGAAACTGCTCTCTGATATGTGCATTCATTTCACAGAATTAAAGCGTACTTTACATTGCCCAGTTTGGACGTTCTGTGTTTGAAGAAGCTGAGAGGGGATATTAAGTGGCACTGCGGTGGCCTGTGGTGAGCAAGGAAATCTCTTCCGATTAAAACTGGAAAGAAACTTTCTGAGCAATTGCTTTGTGATGTGTGTATTCATCTCATAGAGTTCAACCATTCCTTAGATTGAGCAATTTGAAATCACCGTTTCTGTGGTATCTGAAAAAGGACATTTGGGATCACTTTTTGGAATATGGAGAAAGAAATATTCTCATATAAAAACCTGAAGGAAGCTTTCTGTGAAACTGCTATGTGTCGTATGAATTCCTCTGGCTCAGTTTAGCTTACTTTTAATTGAAGACTTTTCTAACACAGTTTATGTTTAGTGTGCAAAGGGGTATTCAGAAGCGCTTTGAGTCTTACAGTGAGAAAGGAAATATGTTCAGATAGAAATTGGAGAGAAGCTTTCTGAGGAACTGTTTTGTGACGTGTGCATTCCATTCACAGTATTATACGTCTCTTCTCATACAGCATCGGGGAAACCCCTTTGGGGAAAAAGGTACTAAGAGATAGCTGGGAGCATATTGAAGCCTATGGTGAAAAGGAAAATAGCCTCAGACAAAAAAGGGAAAGAAGCTTTCTGTAAAACTGCTCTGTGATATGTGTATTCATCCTTCAGAGCTAAAGCTTTCTTAACATTACGCAGCTTGGTGGCGTTCTCTGTATTTCCTGAATTTGAATGTTGGCCTGCCCTACTAGGTTGGGGACGTTCTCCTGGATGATATCCTGAACAGTGTTTTCCAACTTGGTTCCATTTTCCCCCTCACTTTCAGGCACCCCAATCAGACGTAGATTTGGTCTTTTTACATAATCCCATACTTCTTGCAGGGTTTGTTCATTTCTTTTTCTTCTTTTTTCTTTTGGTTTCTCTTCTCGTTTCATTTCATTCATTTGATCCTCAATCGCTGATACTCTTTCTTCCAGTTGATCAAGTCAGTTACTGAAGCTTGTGCATTTGTCACGTATTTCTCGTGTCATGGTTTTCATCTCTGTCATTTCGTTTATGACCTTCTCTGCATTAATTAGTCTAGCTGTTAATTCATCCACTCTTTTTTCAAGATTTTTAGTTTCTTTGCACTGGGTACGTAATTCCTCCTTTAGCTCTGAGAGATTTGATGGACTGAAGCCTTCTTCTCTCATCTCGTCACTTTGACTCGGGAAGGGGAACATCACACACCGGGGCCTATCATGGGGAGGGGGGCAGGGATTGCATTGGGAGTTATACCTGATATAAATGACGAATTGATGGGTGCTGAGGAGTTGATGGGTGCAGCACACCAACATGACACAAGCATACATATGTAACAAACCTGCACGTTATGCACATGTACCCTAGAACTTAAAGTATAATAAAAAATAAATAATTAAAAAAATTAAAAAAAAAAAACATTATGCAGCTTGGAAACTCTGTCATTGACAGATCCGCAAAGGGACATTCTGGAGCACATTCAGGACTATGGTGAATAAGGAAACATCTTCAGATGAAAACTAGAAAGAAGCATTCTGTGAATCTGCTTTTTGTTATGTTTATTCACCTCACATAGATAAAGCTTTCTTTACAAAACGCAGCCTGGAAACTCCATCATGAACTGATCCACGAAGGGACATTCGGGAGCACTTTCAGGACTATGGTGAAAAGTGAAATATCTTCACATAAAAACCGGAGAGAAGCTTTCTGAGAAACTGCTTTGTGATGTGTGCATTCCACTCAGGGAGTTATACCTCTTTTCTCATAAGGCAGTGTTTGAGCACCGTTCTCGTAAAAACGAAAAGGAGTTCTTTCAGAGCGCATTGAAGCCTATGGCGAAAAGTGAAATATCCTCAAATAAAACCAAGAAAGAAGCGTTCCAAGAAACTGCTCTCTGATGTGTGCATTCATTTCACAGAGTTAAAGCTTACACTATATTGCCCAGTTTGGAAACTCTGTCTTCGTGGAATCTGCTAAGGGATATTAAGTTGCTTCCGGAGACCTGTGGTGAGCAAGGAAATGTCTTCTGATGAAAACTGGAGAGAAGCTTTCTGAGCAACTGCTTTGTGATGTGTGTATTCATCTCGTAGAGTTAAATCAATCTTTCAATGGAGCAGTTTGTAATCAACGTTTCTGTGGAATCTGAGGAAGTACATTTTGGAACACTCTTTAGAATATGGAGAAAGAAATATCCTCAGACGAAAATCAGAAAGAAGCTTTCTGTGAAACTGCTATGTGTCTTGTGAATTCCTCTCACTCAGATAAGCTTCTCTTTTCATTTAACAGTTTTCTAACAATGTTTATGTTTAGCGTGCGAAGGGATATTCGGGGGTGCTTTGAAGCTTACTGGTGAAAAAGGAAATACGTTCAGATAGGTACTGCAGAGAAGCTATCCGAGGAACTGCTTTGTGACATGTGCATTCCCCTCACAGTGCTATACCTTTCTTCTCATACAGCATTGGGGTTACTCTTTTGGAGAAAAATGAACCAAGTGATATCCTGGAACATAATGACCCCTTTGGTGAAAAGAAAAATAACCTCAGGCAAAAACTGGGTAGAAGGTTTCTGTGAATCTACTCTGTGGTATCTGAGTTCAACTCATATAGATAAACCATTCTTTACATTACGCAGCTTGGAAACTCCGTCATGGATGGATCCGTGATGGGACATTCGGGAGCACATTCAGGCCTATGGACAAATAGGACATATCTTCAGATAAAAACCGGAGAGAAGCTTTCTGAGAAACTGCTTTGTGATGTGTGCATTCCAGTCAGGGAGTTATACCTCTTTTCTCATAAGGCAGTGTTTGAACTCTGTTCCTGTAAAACCGAAAACGTGATATTTCAGAGCGCATTGAAGACTATGGCAAAAGTGAACTATCCTCAAATGAAACACAGAAAGAAGCATTCCAAGAAATTGCTCTCTGGTATGTGCATTCATTTCACAGAGAAATAACTTTCTGATGTATGCATTCCTCTCGCCGAGTTATACCTCTTTTCTCATAAGGCAGTGTTTGAACACTGTTCCTTCAAAACGGAAAAAGTGATATTGCTGAGCGCATTGAAGACTATGGCGAAAAGTGAAATATCCTGAAATAACACCCAGAAAAAAGTGTTCCAAGAAACTACTCTCTGACATGTGCATCCATTTCAAAGAGTTAAAGTTTACTGTACATTGCTCAGTTTGGAAACTCTGTCTTTGAGTAATCTGCGAAGGAATATTAAGTCTCGCCTGAAGGCCTGTGGTGAGCAAGGAAATATCTTCCGTTGAAAACTGGAGAGAAGTTTTTGGAGCAACTGCTTTGTGATTTGTGTATTCATCTCGTAGAGTTAAATCATTCTGTTGATGATCAGTTTCAAATCACTGTTTCTGTGAAACCTGAGAAAGGACAATTGGGAATGTTCTTTAGAAAATGCTAAAAAAGGAATATCTTCTGATAAAAACCAGAAGGAAGCTTTCTGTGAAACTGCCCTGTGTCTTGTGAATTCCACTCACACAGTTAAGCTTCTCATTTCATTGAGCACTATTCTAACACTTTTTTTGTTTAGTCTGCAAATGGATATTCAGAAGCTATTGAGGCTTATGGTGATAACGGAAATATCTTCAGATATAAACTGGAGAGAAGCTTTCTGAGGAGTTGTTTGTGACCTGTGCATTCCATTAAAGGAGTTACACCTTTCTTCTCATTGAGGATTGGGACATCACTTTAGGAGAAAATGCTACCAAGGGGCATTCAGGAGTATATGGACAGCTATGGTGAAAAATAAAATATCCTCAGACCACAACTGGAAAGAAGCTTTCTGTGAAACTGCTTTGTGATACATATGTTTATTCATTTCACATGAGTAAAACTTTCTTTATATTGCACATTTTGAAACTCCATCATGGACGGATATGCGAAGAGACCTTCGGGAGCACATTCAGGCCTATGGTGAAGAAGGAAATATCTTCAGATAAAAACTGCAGAGAAGCTTTCTGAGAAACTGCTTTGCAATGTGTGCATTCCACTCAGGGAATTATACGCCTTTTCTCAGAAGGCAGTGTTGGAACAGTGTTCCTGTAAAACCGAAAAAGTGATATTTCAGAGCTCATTGAAGATTACGATGAAAAATGAAGTATCCTCAAATAAAACACAGAAAGAAGCGTTCCAAGAAACTGCTCTCTGATGCATGCATTCATTTCACAGACTTAAAGCTTACTCTACTTGCCCAGTTTGGAAACTCTGTTTTTGGGGAATCTGCAGAGGGATATTAAATGGCTCCCGGAGGCCTGTGGTGAGCAAGGAAATGTCTTCTGATGAAAACTGGAGAGAAGCTTTCTGAGATTTCGGGAATGCTTTGAGGCTTACGGTTAAAAAGGAAATATGTTCAGATAGTAACTGGAGAGAAGCTTTCCGAGGAACTGCTTTGTGATGTGTGTATTCCACTCACAGTGTTATACCTCTCTTCTCATACAGCATCAGGGAAACTCTTTTGGCGAAAAAGATATCAATTGATATCCAGGGGCATATTAATGCTTATGATTAAAAAAGATATATCTTCAGATAAAATCTGGAAAAAAGCTTTCTGTGAATCTGCTTTTTGCTATGTTTATTCATCTCACATAGATAAAGCTTTCTTTACATTATGCAACCTAGAAACTCTTTCATGCACAGACTCGTGAAGGGACATTAGGGAGCACATTCAGGACTATGGTGAAAACAGAAATATCTTCAGGTAAAAACTAGAAAGAAGCTTTCTGTGAATCTGCTTTTTGCTATGTTTATTCATCTCACATAGATAAAGCTTTCTTTACATGAAGCAGCTGGAAACTCTGTCATGGATGGATCCACGAAGGGACATTTGGGATCACATTCGGGCCTATGGTGAAAAAGGAAATATCTTCACTTAAGAACTGGAGAGAAGGTTTCTGAGAAACTGCTTTGTGATGTGTACATTCCATTCAGGGAGTTACACCTCTTTTCTCATAAGGCAATGTTTGAATACTGTTCCTTTAAAACTGAAAAAGTGATATTTCGGAGCACCATGAAGACTATGGTGAAAAGTGAAATATAATAATAAAAAACCCAGAAAGAAGCGTTCCAAGAAACTGTTCTGTGATATGTGCATTCGTTTCACAGATTTAAAGCTTACTCTACGTTGCTCAGTTTGGAAACTCTGTCTTTCGGGAATCTGCAAAGGGATAGTAATTGGCTCCCAGAGGCCTGTGGTGAGCAAGGAAATGTCTTCCGTTGAAAACAGGAGAGAAGCTTTCTGAGCAACTGGTTTGTGATGTTTTTATTCATCTCATAGAGTCAAATCATTCTTTGGATTGAACACTTTGAAATCACTCTTTCTGTGGTACCTGAGAAAGGACTTTTGGGAATGCTCTTAAGAATATGCTGAAAAAGAAATACCCTTCGATAAAAACCAGAAGAAAGCTTTCTGTGAAAGTACTCTGTGTCAAGTGAATTCCACTCACAAAGTTAAGCTTCTCTTTTCATTCAGCAGCATTCTAACACTGTTTTAGTTTAGTCTGCTAAGGGATATTCGGGAGCGCTTTGAAGCTTATGGTGAAAAGGGAAATATCTTCAGATAGAAACTGGAGAGAAACTTTCCGAGGAACTGCATTGTGACGTGTGCATTCCACTCACAGAGTTACACTTTTCTTCTCATAGAAGATTGGGGAATCCCTTTTGGAGACAAAACTAGCAAGGGACATTCGGGAGTACATGCACGGCTATGGTGAAAAAGGAAATATCCACACACTAAAACTGGAAAGAAGCTTTCTGTGAAACTGCTTTGTAATAGATAAGCTTATTCACCTCACATAGATAAAACATTCTTTACAGTACACAGTTTTGAAACTCCGTCATGGACGGATTCATGAAGCGAGATTTGGGAGCACATTCAGTCCTATGGTGAAATAGGAAATATCTTCAGATAAAAACTTTTGAGAACCTTTCTGAGAAACTGCTTTATGATATGTGCATTCCACTCAGGGAGTTAGACCTCTTTTCTCATAAAGCAGTGTTTGAACACTGTTTCTGTAAAGCTGGAAAGGTGATATTTCCGAGCGCATTGAAGACTATGGTGAAAAATGCAATATCCTCAAATAAAATCCAGAAAGAAACGTTCCAAGAACCTATTCTCTGATATGTGCATTCATTTCACAGAGTTAAAGCTTTCTCTACAATGCCCAGTTTGGAAACTCTGTCTTTGAGGAATCTTCGAAGGAATATTAAGTGGTGCCCGGAGGCCTATGGTGAGAAAGGAAACGTCTTCTGATGAAAACTGGAGAGAAGCTTTCTGAGCAACAGCTTTGTGAAATGTGTATCCATCTCATAGAGATAAATGCTTCTTTAGATTGAGCAGTTTCAAAACACTGTTTCTGTGGAATCTGAGGAAGGACATTTGGGAACGCTCCTTAGAATATGGAGAAAGAAATGTCCTCAGATAAAAACCAGAAAGAAGCTTCCTGTGAAACTTCTACATGTCATGTGAATTCCTCTCACTCTGTTAAGCTTCTCTTTTCATTGAGCAGTTTTTTAACACTGTTTATGTTTAGCATGCGAAGGGATATTCGGGAGTGCTTTGAGGCTTACTTTGAAAAATGAAATACATTCAGATAGAAACGGGAGAGAAGCTTTCCGAAGAACAGCTTTGTGATGCGTGCATTCCACTCACAGTGTTATACCTCTCTTCTCATACAGTATCATGGAAATCCTTTTGGAGAAAAAGGTACCAAGGGATATCCTGGGGCATATGCATGCCTATGGTGAACAAGTTTATATCTTCAGATAAAAACTGAAAAGTAGTTTTCTGTGAAACTGTTCTTTGATATGTGTATTCATCTCACATAGATAAAGCTTTCTTTACATTACACAACTTGGAAACTCTCTTATGGACGGATTCCAGAAGGGACATTCAGGAGTACATTCAGGACTATGGTGAAAAAGGAAATATCTTCAGGTAAAAATTAGAAAGAAGCTTTCTGTGAATCTTTTTTCCTATGTTTATTCATCACACATAGATAAAGCTTTCTTTACATTACGCAGCCTGGAAACTTGGTCATAGACAGATCCACGAAGGGATATTAAGAATCACACTCAGGCTGATGGTGAAAAAGTAAGTATCTTCAGATAAAAACTGGAGAAAAGCTTTCTGAGAAACTGTTTTGTGACGTGTGCCTTCCACTCAGGGAGTTATGCCTCTTTGCTCATAAGGCAGTGTTTGAACACTGTTCCTGTAAAACTGAAAAAATGATATTTCAGAGTGCCGTGAAGACTATGGCAAAAACTGAAATATAATCAAATAAAACCCAGAAAGAAGTATTCCAAGAAACTGCTCTGTGATATTTGTATTCATTTCACAGAGTTAAAGCTTACTCTACATTACTCAGTTTGGAAACTCTGTCTTTCTGGAATCTGCGAAGGGATAATAATGGGCGCCCAGAGGCCTTTGGTGAGTAAGAAAATGTCTTCTCTTGAAAACAGGAGAGAATTTTTCTGAGCAACTGTTTGTGATGTGTGTATTCCTCTCATAGAGTTAAACCATTCTTTGGATTGAGCAGTTTGAAATCACTGTTTGAAAAACTTCTCTGTGCTATGTGTACTCATCTCACATAGATAAAGCTTTCTTAACATTATGCAGCTTGGAAACTCTGTCACGGACGGATCCACGAAGGGACATTGGGAGCACATTCAGGAATATGGTGAAAGAGGAAATATCCTCAGACAAAAACTGGAAAGAAGATTTCTGTGAAACTGCATTGTGATAGATATGTTTATTCATAACACATACATAAAACATTCTTTATATTACACAGTTTGTAAACTCCATCATGGACGGATCTGCGAAGGGACATTCGGGAGCACATTCAGGCCTATGGTGAAAAAGGAAACATCTTCAGATCAAAACTGGGGAGAAATTTTCTGAGAAAATGCTTTGTGATGAGTGCATTCCACTCAGGATGTTACACGTCTTTTTTCATAAGGCAGTGCTTGAACCCCGTTCCTGTAAAACCGAAAAAGTGATATTTCAGAGTGCCTTGAAGACTATGACAGAAAGTGAAATATCCTCAAATAAAACTCAGAAAGAAGTGTTCCAAGAAACTGCTCTCTGATATGTGCATTCATTTCACAGAGTTAAAGATTACTCTACATTGCAAAGTTTGAAAACTCTGTCTTTGAGGAATCTGCAAAGGGATATTAAGTGGCACCCGGAGGCCTGTGGTGAGCAGGGAAACGTCTTCCGATGAAAACTAGAGAGAAGCTTTCTGAGCAACTGCTTTGTGATGTGTGTATTCATCTCATAGAGTTAAACCATTCTTCTGATTAAGCAGTTTGAAATCACTGTTTGTGTGGAATCTGAGGAAGGACATTTGGCAACACTCTTTAGAACATGAAGAGAAAAATATACTCAGATAAAAATGAGAAGGAAGCTTTCTGTGAAAGTGCTATGTGTCGAGTGAATTCCTCTCACGTGTTAAGCTTCTCATTTCATTGAGAAGTTTTCTAACACTGTTTATATTTATTCTGTGAAGGGATATTCGGGAGCACTTTGAGGCTTATGGTGAAAACGGAAATAGCTTCAGTTAGAAACTGGAGAGAAACTTTCCAAGGAGCTGCTTTGTGACTTGTACATTTCACTCACAGATTTATACCTTTTTTCTGATAGAGGATTGTAGAATCTCTTTTGGAGGAAAAGCTACCAAGGGACATTCGGGATTATATAGACGGCTATGGTGAAAAAGGAAATATTCTCAGACAAAAACTGGAAAGAAGATTTCTGAGAAACTGCTTTGTGATAGATATGATTATTCATCTCACATAGATAAATCTTTCTTTACGTTACGCAGCTTGGAAACTCTGCCATGGACGGATCCGCAAAGGGACATTCGGGAGCACATTCAGGACTCTGCTGAAAAAGGAAATATCTTCAGATAAAAACTGGAAAGAACCTTTCTGTGAATCTGATTTTTGTTATGTTTATTCATCTCACATAGATAAAGCTTTCTTTACATTACGCAGCTTGGAAATTCCGTCATGGACAGATCCACGAAGGGACATTCCAGAACACATTCAGGCCTATGGTGAACAATTTAATATCTTCAGATAAAAACTGTATAGAACTTTTCTGAGAAACTGCTTTATGATGTGTGCATTCCACTCAGGGAGTTATACCTTTTTTTTTTTTTTAAGGTAGTGTTTGAACACGGTTCCTGTTAAACCGAAAAAGTGATATTTCCGAACGCACTGAAGACTATGGCAAAAAGTGAAATATCTTCAAATAAAATCCAGAAAGAAGCATTCCAAGAAACTGCTCTCTGATTTGTGCATTCATGTCACAGAGTTAAAACTTACTCTACATTGTCTGGTCTGGAAACTCTGCTTTGAGGAATCTGTGAAGGGATATTAAATTGCACCAGGAGGCCTGTGTTGAGCAAGGAAATGTCTTCCATTGAAAGCTGGAGGGAAGCTTTCTGAGCAACTGCTTTGTGATGTATGTATTCATGTAACAGAGTTAAATCATTCTTTGGATTGTGCAGTTTGAAATAACTGATTCTGTGGAATCTGAGGAAAGACATTTGGGAACGCTCTTTAGAATATGCTGAAAAAGAAATACCCTCAGATAAAAACCACAAGAAGCTTTCTGTGAAACTGCTCTGTGTCATGTGAATTCCATTCGCACAGTTAAGCTGCTGTTTTCATTGAGCAGTTTTCTAACACTGTTTATATTTAGCGTGCAAAGCAATATCCGGGAGCGCTTTGAGGCTTACGGTGCAAAAGGAAATATTTTCAGATAGAAACTGCAGAGAGCCTTTCCGAGAAGCTGCTTTGTGACGTGTGCATTCCACTCACAGAGGTATACCTTTCTTCTTTTTTTTTTTTATTTTTTATTTTTTATTATACTTTAAGTTCTAGGGTACATGTGCATAACGTGCAGGTTACATATGTATACATGTGCCATGTTGGTGTGCTGCCCCCATCAACTCGTCAGCACCCATCAATTCATCATTTATATCAGGTATAACTCCCCAATGCAATCCCTCCCCCCTCCCCAT
>NC_045440.1:43879030-43892632 GCF_002776525.5 Piliocolobus tephrosceles
GGAGATCCACTGCTCTCTTCAAAGCTGTCAGACAGAGTCGTTCGCGTTTCACAGGCTTCTGCTCCTTTAGCTGAGCCCTGTCCCCAGAGGCGCAGTCTCAGTTGAAAATGCAGAAATCGCCGGTCTTCTGTGTCGCTCGCGCTGGGAGATGGAGACTGAAGCTGTTCCTATTCGCCCATCTTTCTCCGCCCCCTACCTTTCTTCTAATAGAGAATTGAGATATCCCGTTTGAAGAAAAAGCTACTAAGGGACATCAGGGAGTATATGGGCGGCTATGGTGAAAAAGGAAATATCCTCAGACAAAAACTGGAAAGAAGCTTTCTGTGAAACTGCTTTGTGATGGATATGTTTATTCATCTCACATAGATAAAACTTTCTTAATATTATGCAGTTTGGAAACTCTGTCATGGAAGAATCCGTGAAGGACATTCGGGAGCACATTAAGGTCTATGGTGAAAAAGGAAATATCTTCAGATAAAAACTGGAAAGATGATTTCTGTGAATCTGCTTTTTGTTATGTTTATTCATCTCAAATAGATAAAGCTTTCTTTACATTACGCACATTGGGAACACTGCATGGACAGATCCGCAAATGGACATTTGGGAGCACATTCAGGCCTATGGCGAAAAATGAAATATTTTCAGATAAAAAGTACACAGAAGCTTTCTGAGAAACTGCTTTGTGATGTGCATTCCACTCAGAGAATTTTACCTCTTTTCTCTTAAGGAAGTGTTTGAAAACTGTTCCTGTAAAACTGTAAAAGTGGTATTTCGGAGCGCATTGAAGACTATGGTGAAAAGTGAAATATCCGCAAATAAAACCCAGGAAAAAACGTTCCAAGAAACTGCTGTCTGATATGTGCATTCATCTCACAGAGTTAAAGCGTACTCTACATTGCCCAGTTTGGAAACTCTGTTTTTGAGGAATCTGCGAAGGGATATTAAGTGGTGCCCAGAATCCTGTGGTGAGCAAGGATATGTCTCCTGTTGAAAACTGGAGAGATGTTTTCTGAGCAACTGCTTTGTGATGTGTGTATTCATCTCATGGAGTTAAATCATTCTTTGAATTGAGCAGTTTGTAATCACTGTTTCTGTGGAACCCAAGAAAGAAAATTTGGGAATGCTCTTTAGAATATACTAAAAAAGAAATACCCTCTGATAAAAAGCAGAAGAAGTTTTCTGTGAAACTGTTCTGCATCAAGTGAATTCCACTCACATAGTATAGCTTCTCTTTTAATTGAGCAGTATTCTAACACTGCTTTTGTTCAGTCTGTGAAAGGATATTTGAGACTGCTTTAAGGCCTTCAGTCAAAACGGAAATATCTTCAGCTAAAAACTGTAGAGAACCTTTCCAAGGATCTATTTTGTGACGTGTGAATTCCACTCACAGAGTTATCCCTTTCTTCTCAGAGAGGTTTGGGCAATCCCTTTTGGAGAAGAAACTACCAAGGGACATTCAGGATTATATAGATGGCTATGGTGAAAAAAGAAATATCTTCAAACAAAAACTGGAAAGAAGCTTTCTGTGAAATAGCTTTGTGATAGATATCTTTATTCATCTCACATTGATAAATCTTTCTTTATGTTACGCAGCTTAGAAACTCTGTCATGGAAAGATCTGCGAAGGGACATTCGGGAGCACATTCAGGACTATAGTGAAAAAGGAAATATCTTCAGATAAAAACTGGAAGGAAGCATTCTGTGAATCTGTTTTTTGCTATATTTTTTCATCTAATATAGATAAAGCTTTCTTTACATTACGCAGCTTGGAAGCTCCCTCATGGATGGATTCGCGAAGGGATATTTGGGATCGCTTTCAGGCCTATGGTGAAATAGTAAATATTTCACCATATTTGGTGATTGGAAATATGGATCACCAAATTCCATACATTGGAAACTCCGTCGCGGACGGCTCTGCGAAGGGACATTCGGGAGCATATTCAGGCCTAAGGGGAAAGGGAAATCTCTCCAGATAAAAACTGGAGAGAAGCTTTCTGAGATACTGCTTTGTGATGTGTGCATTCCACTCAGGGAGTTATACCTCTTTGCTCATAAGGCAGTATTAGAACACAGTTCCTGTAAAACTGAAAAAGTGATATTTAGGAGTGCATTGAAGTCTACGACGAAAAGTGAAATATCCTCAAATAAAACCATGAAAGAACCGTTCCAAGAAACTGCTCTCCGATATGTACATTCACCTCACAGAGTTAAAGCTTACTCTACATTGCCCAGTTAGGAAACTCTGTCTTTGAGGAATCTGCGAAGGGACATTAAGTGGCACCAGGAGGCTTGTGGTGAGTAAGGAAATGTCTTCCATTGAAAACTGAAGAGAAGCTCTCTGAGTAACTCCTTTCTGATGTGTGTATTCATCTCACAGAGTTAAATCATTCTTTGGATTGAGCAGTTTGGAATCACTCTTTCTGTGGAACCTGAGAAAGGACATTTGGGAATGCTCTTTAGAATATGCTGAAAAAGAAACACCCTCAGATATAAACCAGATGGAAGCTTTCTGTGAAACTGCTCTGTGTCATGTGAGTTCCACTCACACAGTTAAGCTCCTCCTTTCATTGAGCAGTATTCTCACACTGTGTTTAGTCTGTGAAGGGATATTCGGTAGTGCTTTGGGTCTTATGGTGAAAAAGGAAATACCTTCAGATAGAAACTAGAGAGAATTTTTCCGAGGAGCTGTTTTTGTGACTTATGAATTTCACTCACAGATGTATACCTTTCTGCTTATAGAGGATTGGGGAATCCCTTTGGAGAAAAAGCTACCAAGGGACATTCGGGAGTACATGGACGGCTATGGTCAAAAAGGAAATATCGTCAGACCAAAACTGGAAAGAAGCTTTCTGTGAAACTGCTTTGTGATAGATATGTTTTTTCATCTATCATAGATAAAACTTTCTTTATATTACGCAGTTTAGAAACTCTGTCATGGATCAGATCTGCAAAGGGACATTCGGGAGTATATTCAGGTCTACGGTGAAAAAGGAAATATCTTCAGGTAAAAACTGGAGAGAAGCTTCCGAGAAACTGCTTTGTGATGTGTGATGTGTGCTTTCCACTCAGGGAGTTATACTTCTTTTCTCATTAGGCAGTGTTTGAACACTGTTCCTGTGAAACTGAAAAAACGATATTTCGGCATGCTTTGAATACTATAGCAAAAAGTGAAATATCCTCATATAAAACTCAGAAAGAAGCATTCCAAGAAACTTTTCTCTGATATGTGCATTCATTTCACAGAGATAAATCTTACTCTACATTGCCCAGTTTAGAATCTCTGTATTTGAGGAATCTGTGAAAGGATGGTAAGTGGTGCCCGACGGTCTGCAGCGAGCAAGGAAATGTCTTCTGATGAAAACTGGAGAGAAACTTTCTGAGCAACTACCTTGTGATGTGTGTGTGTATTCATCTCACAGAGTTATATCATTCTTTGGATTGAGCAGTTTGAAAGTACTGTTTCTGTGGATTCTGAGGAAGGACATTTCGGTACAGTCTTTAAAATATGAAGAAATCTTCAGATAAATACCAGAAGGAAGCTTTCTGTGAAACTGCTATGTGTCGTGTGAATTCCACTCACTCAGTTAAGCTTCTCTTTTCATTGAGCAGTTTTCTAACACTGTTAATGTTTAGCGTGCAAAGGGAGATTCGGAAGAACTTTGAGGCTTATGGTGAAAAAGGAAATATGTTCAGATAGAAACTGGATAGAAGCTTTTCGAGGAACTGCTTTGTGATATGTGCATTCCACTCAGTGTTATACCTCTCTTCTCATACAGCATCGGGGAAACCGTTTTGGAGAAAAAGGTACCAAGAGATATTCGGGAGCACATTCAGGACTATGGTGAAAAGGGAAACAGCCTCAGACGTCTAAAAACTGGAAAGAAGCTTTCTGTGAAACTGCTCTGTGATACTTGTTTTCGTGTCACATAGATAAAGCTTTTTTTACATTATGCAGCTTGGAATCTCTGTCATGGGCGGATCCCCAAAGGGTCATTTGATTGCACATTGAGGACTGTGGTGAAAACGGAAATATTTTCAGATAAAAATGGAAAGAGGCTTTGTGTGAATCTGCTTTTTGCTATGTTTATTCAACTCACATAGATAAAGTTTTCTTTACATTACCTAGCTTGGAAACTCCGTCATGGACGGATCCGTGAATGGACATTCGGGATCACATTCAGGCCTATGGTGAAAAGGAAATATCTTCAGATAAAAACTGGAGAGAAGTTTTCTGAGAAACTGCTTTGTGATGTGTGCATTCCACTCAGGGAGTTATACATCTTTTCTCATAAGGCAGTGTTTGAAAACTGTTCCTGTAAAACTGAAAGTGATATTTCGGAACACTTTGAGGACTATGGCGAAAAGTGAAATATAATCAAAGAAAACACAGAAGGAAGCGTTTCCAGAATCTGCTCTCTGATATGTGCATTCATTTCACAGAGTTAAAGCTTACTATACGTTACCAATTTGGAAAGTCTGTCTTTCAGGAATCTGCGAAGGGATAGTAAGTGGCGCCCGGAGACCTGTGGTGAGCAAGCAAATGTCCTCCGTTTAAAACTGGAGAGAAGTTTTCTGAGGAACTGCTTTGTCATGTGTGTATTCATCTCATAGAGTTAAATCATTCTTTGGGTTGAGCAGTTTGAAATAACTGTTTCTGTGGAACCAGGGAAAGGACATTTGGGAACACTCTTAAGATTATGCGGAAAAAACAAATACCCACAATAAAAAACAGAATGAAGCTTTCTGTGAAACAGCTCTGTGTCATGTGATTTCCACTCACACAATTAAGCTTTTCTTTTCATTGAGCAGGATCCTAACACTGTTTTGGTTTAGTCTGCTAAGGATATTCATGATCGCTTTGCGGCTTATGGTGAAAAAGGAAATATCTTCAGATAAAAACTGGAGAGAAGCTTTCTGGAAACTGTTTTGTGATGAGTGTCTTCATCTCATAGTGTTAAACCACTCTTTGGGTTGAGAAGTTTGAAATCACTGTTTCTGCATAATCTGTGGAAGGATATTTGGGAATGCTCTTTAGAATATGGACAAAGAAGTCTCTTCAGATAAAAACCAGAATGAAGCTTTCTGTGAAACTGCTCTGTGTCTTGTGAATTCCACTCACACAGCAGGCTTCTCTTTTCATTGAGCAGTATTCTAACACTGTTTTTGTTTAGTCTGCGAAGGGATATTCCGGAGCTATTGCGGCTTATGTTGATAACAGAAATATCTTCAGATAGAAACTGAAGAGAAGCTTTCCAAAGAGCTACTTTGTGACGTGTGCATTCCACTCAAAGAGTTACACCTTGCTTCTCATTGAGGACTGGGGCATCCTTTTTGGAGAAAAAGCTACCAAGGGACATTCGGGAGTATATGGATGGCTACGGTGAAAAACGAAATATCCTCAGAACAAAACTGGAAAGAAGCTTTCTGTGAAACTGCTTTGTGATATATATGTTTATTCATCTCACATAGATAAAACTTGCTTTATATTACGCAGTTTGGAAACTTCGTCATGGACGAATCCATGAAGGAATATTCGGGATCACATTCGGGCCTATGGTGAGAAAGAAAATATCGTCAGATAAAAACTGGAGAGAAGTTTTCTGAGAAACTGCTTTGTGATGTGTGCATTCCATTCAGGGAGTATTACATCTTTGCTCATGCGACAGTGTTAGAACACAGTTCCTGTAAAACTGAAAAAGTGATATTTAGGAGCACAGTGAAGTCTGTGTCAAAAAGTGAAATGTCCTGAAATAAAACCCAGAAAAAAGCATTCCAAGAAACTGCTCTCTGATATGTGCATTCACTTCACAGAGTTAAAGCTCACTCTATGTTACCCAGTTTGGAAACTCTGTCTTTGAGGAATCTGCGAAGGGATATTAAGTGTCGTCCGGAGGCCTGTGGTGAGCAAGGAAATGTCTTTCGTTGAAAACTGGAGAGAAGCTTTCTGAGCAACTGCTTTGTGCCGTGTATATTCATCTCATACAGTTAAATCATTTTTAGATTGAGCAGTTTGAAATCACTGTGTCTGTGGAATCTGAGGAAGAACATTTGAGAACACTCTTTAGAATACGGAGAAAGAAGTATCCTCAGATAAAAACCAGAAGGGAGCTTTCTGTGAAACTGCTCTGTGCATGTGAATTCCTCTCACTCAGTTAAGCTTCTTTTTTCATTGAGCAGTTTTCTAACACTGTTTATGTTTAGCATGCAAAACGATATTCGGGAGCACTTTGAGGCTTACAGTCAAAAAGGAAATATGTTCGGATAGAAACTGGAGAGAAGCTTTCCAACGAACTGCTTTGAGAGGTGTGCATTCCACTCAAAGTGTTATGCTTCTCTTCTCATACAGCATCAGGAAATCCTTTTGGAGACAAAGGTACCAAGGGATATTCAGGAGCATATTGAATCCTAAGGTGAAAAGGAAATAGCCTCAGATAAAACCTGGAAAGAAGCTTTCTGTGAAACTGTTCTGTGCTATGTGTATTCATCTCACATATATAAAGCTTTCTTTACATGACACAGCTTGGAAACTCTGTCATGGATGGATCCGAGAAGGGACATTCAGGAGCACATTCAAGACTAACGTGAAAAAGGAAACATCCTCAGATGAAACAGCAAAGAAATTTTCGCTGAATCTGCTTTTTGCTACATTTATTCATCTCACATAGGTAAAGCTTTCTTTACATTAGGCAGTTTGGAACCTCCGTCATGGATGGATTTGCAAAGGTACATTTGGGAACACATTCTGGACTACGGTGAAAAAGGAAATATCTTCAGATAAGAATAGGAGAGAAGCTTTCTGGGAAAGAGCTTTGTGATGTGTGCATTTCACTCAGGGAGTTTTACTTCTTTTGTCATAAGGCAGTGTTTGAACACTGTTCCTTGACAACCGAAAAAGTGATATTTTGGAGCACATTGAAGACTATAGTGAAAAGTTAAATATCCTCAAACAAAAACGAGAAAGAAGTGCTCCAAGAAACTGCTCTCTGATATGTTCATTCATTTCACAGAGTTAAAGCTTACTCTGCTGTGCACAGTTTGGAAACTCTGTCTTTGAGGAATCTGCGAAGGGATATTTAGTGGCGCCCAGAGGCCTGTGGTGAGCAACATGTCTTCCGATGAAAACTGGGGAGAAGCTTTCTGAACAACTGCTTTGAGATGTGTGTATTCATCTGATAGAGTTAAATCATTCTTTGTACTGAGCAGTTTGAAATCACTGCTTCTGTGGAATCTGAGAAAGGACATTTGGGAATGCTCTTTAGAATATGCTGAAAAACAAATACACTCAGAGAGAGACCAGAAGGAATTTTTCTGTGAAATTGCTCTGTGTCGTGTGAATTCCATTTACACAGGTAAGCTTCGCTTTTCATTGAGCAGTATTCTAACACTGTTTTTGTTTAGTCTGCGAAGGGATATTTGGGAGTGCTTTGAGGCTTACAGTGAAAACGGAAGTATCTTCAGATAGAAACTGGAGCGGAAATTTCCGAGGAGCTGATTTGTGACCTGTGTTTTCCACTCCCATAGTTATACCTTTCTTTTCATGTAGGATTGGGGAATCCCTTTTGGGGAAAAAGCTACCAAGGGACATTCGGGAGTATATAGATGGCTACGGTGAAAAAAGAAATATCCTCACACAAAAACTGGAAAGAAGCTTTCTGTGAAACTGCTTTCTGATAGATATGTTTATTCATCTGACATAGATAAACTTTCTTTATATTACTCAGTTTGGAAACTCCGTCATGGGCGGATACACGAAGGGATATTCGGGAGCACATTCAGGCCTATGGTGGTAAAGGAAATATCACATAGTAGGCCTATGGAGAAAAAAGAAGTGTCTTCAGATAAAAACTGGAGAGAAGCTTTCTGAGAAACTGCTTTGTGATGTGTGCATTCCACTCAGGGAGTAACACCTCTTTTCTCATAAGGCAACTTTTGAACACTGATCCTGTAAAGTGAAATATCCTCAGATAAAACCCAGAAAGAAACGTTCCAAGAAACTGCTCTCTGATATGTGCATTCATTTCACAGAGTTAAAGCTTATTCTACTGTGCCCAGTTTGGAAACGCTGTCTTTGAGGAATTTACAAAAGGCTGTTTAGTGGCGCCCAGAGGCCTGTGGTGAGCAACGACATGTCTTCAGATGAAAACTGTAGAGAAGCTTTCTGAGCAACTGCTTGGTGATTAGTGTAATCTTCTCAGAGACTTAAAAGATTCTTTGGATTGAGCAGTTTGAAATCACTGTTTCTGTGGAATCTGAGGAAGGACATTTGGGAATGCTCTCTAGAAAATGGAGAAAAAAATATCCTCAGATAAAAACCAGAAGGAAGGTTTCTGTGAAACTGCTATGTGTCATGTGAATTCCTCTCGCTCATTTAAGCTGCTTTTTTCATTGAGCAGTTTTGTAACACTGCTTATGTTTAGCATGCGAAGGGATAATCGGGAGCGCTTTGAGGCTTATGGTGAAAAAGGAAATATGTTCGGATAGAAACTGGAGAGAAGCTTTCCGAGGAGCTGCTTTGTGACATGTGCATTCCATGGACAGAGATATACCTTTCTTCTCATAGAGGATTGGGGAATCCCTTTTGGATAAAAAGCTATCAAGGGACATTCAGGAGTATAAGGACGGCTTTGGTCAAAAAGGAAATATCCTCAGACAAAAATTGGAAAGAAGCTTCCTGTGAAACTACTTTGTGAGAATTAGGTTTATTCATCTCACATAGATAAAACTTTCTTTATATTATGCATTTTGGAAACTCCATCATGGACGGATCCAGGAAGGGATATTCAGGAGCACATTGAGGCCTATGGTGAAAAAGGATATATATTCAGATAAAAACTGGAGAGAAGTTTTCGGAGAAACTACTTTGTGATGTGCGCATTTCACTCAGGAAGTTATACCTCTTTTCTCGTAAGGCAGTGTTGGAACACTGTTCCTGTAAAACTGAAAAAGTGATATTTCGGTGCACATTGAAGACTATGGCTAAAAGTGAAATATCCTCAATTAAAACCCAGAGGGAAGCATTCCAAGAAACTACTGTCTGATATGTGCATTCATTTCACAGAGTTAAAGCATACTCTACATTGCCCAGTTTGGAAACTCTGTCTTTAAGGAATCTGCAAAGAGATATTATGTGGCTCCCAGTGGTCTGTGGTGAGCAAGGAAATGTCTTACGTTGAAAACTGGAGAGAAGCTTTCTGAGCAACTACTTTGTGATGTGTGTCTTCATCTCACGGAGTTAAATCATTCTTTGAATTGCGCAGTTTGAAATCGCTGTTTCTGTGGAATCTGTGGAGGGACATTTGGGAATGCTCTTTAAAATATGGAGAAAGAAATATCCTCAGATAAAAAAATAAAGAAGCTTTCTGTCAAACTACTATGTGTCATGTGAATTCTTCTCGCTCAGTTAAGCTTCTCTTTTTATTGAGCATTTTTTTTTTTTTTTGAGATGGAGTCCCGCTCTGTGCTCTGTCACCCAGGCTGGAGTACAGTGGCCGGATCTCAGCTCACTGCAAGCTCCACCTCCCGGGTTTACGCTATTCTGCCTCAGCCTCCAGAGTAGCTGGAACTACAGGCACCTGCCACCTCTCCCGGCTATTTTTTTGTATTTTTAGTAGAGACGGGGTTTCACTGTGTTAGCCAAGATGGTCTCGATCTCCAGACCTCGTGATCCACCCATCTCGGCCTCCCAAAGTGCTGGGATTACAGGTTTGAGCCACCGCACCCCGTCTTATTGAGCAATTTTCTAACAGTTTATGTTTAGCATGTGAAGAGATATTCAGGAGCACTTTGAGACTTACGGTGAAAAAGGAAATACGTTCAGATAGAAACTGAAGAGAAGTTTTCTGAGGAGCTGCTTTGTGACATGTGCATTCCAATCACAGAGGTATACCTTTCTTCTCATAGAGGATTGGGGAATCCCTTTTGGAGTAAAAGCTATCAAGGGACATTCAGGAGTATATGGACGGCTTGGTGAAAACGGAAATATCCTCAGACTAAAACAGGAAAGAAGCTTTCTGTAAAACTGCTTAGTGAGAGATATGTTTATTCATCTCACATAGATAAAACTTTCTTTACGTTATGCAGTTTGGAAACTCTGTCATGGATGGATTCGCAAAGGGACATTCGGGAGCACATTCCATACTATGGTGAAAAAGGAAATATCTTCAGATAAACTTGGAGAGAAGCTTTCTGAGTAACTGTTTTGTGATGTGTGCATTCCACTTAGGGAGTTATACTTTCTTTCCTATAAGGCAGTGTTTGAACACTGTTCCTGTAAAACCGAAAAAAATGATATTTTGGAGTGCCTTGAATAATGTGGTGAAAAGTTAATATCCTCAAATAAAACCCAGGAAGCAGTGTTCCAAGAAACTGCTCTCTGATATGCACATCAATTTAACAGAGTTAAAGGTTACTCTACGTTGCCCACTTTGGAAGCTGTGTCTTTCAGGTATCTGCGAAAGGATATTAAGTGGTGACCAGAAGCCTGTGGTGAGCAAGGAAATATCATCCGATGAAAACTGGAGAGAAGTTTTCTGAGTAACTGATTGTGATTTGTGTATTCATCTCACAGACAGCATCGGCGAAACGCTTTTGGAGAAAAAGATACCAAGGGACATCTGGGAGCATATTGATGCCTATGATGAAAAGGGGAATAGCCTCAGACAAAAACTGGAAGGACGCTTTCTCTGACACTGCTCTGTGATATGTGTATTCATGTCACATAGATACAACTTTCTTTACATTACGCAGCTTGGAAACTCTGTCATGCACAGATCTGCAAAGGGACATTCGACAGCACATTCAGGACTATGGTGAAAAAGAAAATATCTTCAGTTAAAAACTGGAAAGAGGCTTTCTGTGAATCTGCTTTTTGCTAAGATTATTCATCTCACGTACATATAGCTTTTTTCTCATAGAGGATTGGGTACTCCCTTTTGGAGGAAAAGCTATCAAGGGACATTAGGGAGTATATGGATGGCTTGGTGAAAAAGGAAATATCCTCAGACTAAAACAGGAAAGAAGCTTTCTGTAAAACTGCTTAGTGAGAGATATGTTTATTCATCTCACATAGATAAAACTTTCTTTACGTTACGCAGTTTGGAAACTCCGTCATGGACGGATCCACGAAGGGACACTTGAGAAGACATTCAGGCCTAAGGTGAAAAAGGATTTATCGTTAGATAATAACTGGAGAGAAGATTTCTGAGAAACTGCTTTGCGATTTGTGCATTCCACTCAGGGAGTTATACCTCTTTTCTCATAAGGCAGTGTTTGAACACTGTTCCTTTAAAACTGAAAACGTGATATTTCGGAGCACATTGAAGACTATGGCAAAAAGTGAAATATCCTCAAATAAAAGCCAGAAAGAAAGGTTCCAAGAAACTGCTCTCTGATATGTGGATTCATTTCACAGAGTCAAAGCTTACTCTACATTACCCAGTTTGGAAACTCTGTCTTTGAGGAATCTGCAAAGGGTTATTAAGTGGCACTGGGAGGCCTGTGGAAAACGAGGAAATGCCTTCCGTTGAAAACTGAAGAGAAGCTTTCTGAGCAACTGCTTTGTGACATGTGTATTCATCTCATAGTGTTAAATCATTCTTTGCATTTAGCAGTTTGAAATAACTGTTTTTGTGGAATCTGAGGAAGGACATTTGGGAACGCTTTTTAGAATATGGAGAAAGAAACATTCTCAGATAGAAACCACAAGGAAGCTTTCTGTGAAACTGCTATGTGTCGTGTGAATTCCTTTCACTCAATTGAGCTTCTCTTTTCATTGAGCAGTTTTCTAACACTGTTTATGTTTAGCATGTGAAGGGAGTGCTTTGAGATTTATGGTTGACAAAGAAACATATTCAGATAGAAACTGGAGAGAAGCTTTCCGAGGAACTGCTTTGTGGCATGTGCATTTCACGCAGAGTGTTATACCTCTCTTCTCATACAGCATCGGGGAAATCCTTTCTGTGAAACTATTCTGTGATATGCATATTGATTTCACATAGAAAATGCTTTCTTTACAATACACAGCTTGGAAACTCTGTCATTGACGGATCTCTGAAGGAATGTTTGGGAGCACACTCAGGACTATGGTGAAAAAAGAAATATCTTCAGATTAAAACTGGAAATAAGTTTTCTGTGAGTCTCCTTTTAGCTATGTTTATTCATCTCACATAGATAAAGCTTTCTTTACATTACGCAGCCTGGAAATTCCGTCATGGACAGATCCGCAAAGGGACATTCGGGAACGCATTCAGGCCTACGGTGAAAAAGGAAATACCTTCAGATTAAAACTGGAGTGAATTTTTCTGAGAAAATGATTTGTGATGTGTGCATTCCGCTCAGGTAGTTATTCCTCTTTTTTCACAACGCAGTGTTTGAACACGGTTCCTGTTAAACCGAAAAAGTGATATTTCTGAGTGCACTGAAGACTATGGTGAAAAGTGAAATATCCTCAAATAAAATCCAGAAAGAAGCATTACAAGAAATTGCTCTCTGATTTGTGCATTCACTTCAAAGAGTTAAAACTTACTCTACACTCTCTGGTCTGGAAACTCTGTCATTGAGGAATCTGCAAAGGGATATTTAGTTGCACCAGGAGGCCTGTGGTAAGCAAGGAAATGTCTTCCATTAAAACTGGAAAGAAGCTTTCTGAGCAACTGCTTTGTGATGTCTGTATTCATCTCATAGAGTAAAATCGTTCTTTGCTTTGAATAGATTGAAATGACTCTTTCTGTGGAATCTGAGAAAGGACATTTGGGAACGCACTTCAGAATATAGATAAAGATATATACTCAGATAAAATATTCCTCTTGCTCAGTTAAGCTTCTCTTTTCATTGAGCAGTCTTCTAGCATTGTTTATGTTTAGTGTGCGAAGGGATATTCGGGAGCGCATTGAGGCTTTCAGTGAGAAAGGAAATATGTTCAGATAGAATCTAGAGAGAAGCTTTCCGAGGAACTGCTTTGTGACGTGTGCATCCAACTTACAGTGTTATGTCTCACCTCTCATACAGCATCGGGGGAACCCTTTTGGAGAAAAAGGAACCAAGGGATATTCAGGAGCATATTGACGCCTATGGTGAAAAGGGAAATAGCCTCAGGCAAAAACTGGAAGGAAGCTTTCCGTGAAACTTCTCTGCTCTATGTGTATTCATGTCACATAGATAAAGCTTTCTTTACATAACACAATTTGGAAACTCCATCATGCTCGGATCCACAAAGGAATATTTGGGAGCACATTCAGGATAATGGTGAAAAGGAAATATCTTCAGATAAAAACTGGAAAGAAGCTTTCTGTGAATCTATTTTTTGCTATGTTTATTCATCTCACATAGATAAAGCTTTCGTTACACTACACATCTTGGAAACTGTCATGGATGGATCTGCAAAGGGACATTTGGGAGCATACTCAGGACTATGGTGAAAATGGAAATATCTTCAGATAAAAACTGGAAAGAAGCTTTCCGCGGAACTGCTTTGTGACATGTGCATTTCACTCACAGAGCTATACCTTTCTTCTCATAGAGGATTGGGGAATTCCTTTGGAGAAAAAGCCCCCAAGGGACTTTCGGTAGTATATGGACGACTACGGTGAAAAAGGAAATATCCTC
>NC_045440.1:43892732-43900514 GCF_002776525.5 Piliocolobus tephrosceles
ACATAGACAAAACTTTCTTTATACTATGCAGTTTGGAAACTCCGTCATGGACAGATGCATGAAGGGACATTCGGGAGCATATTCAGGCCTATGGTGAAAAAGAAAACATCTTCAGATAAAGACTTGAGAGAAGATTTCTGAGAAACTGCTTTGTGATGTGTGCAGTCCACTCAGAGTGTTATATCTCTTTCTTCATAAGGCAGTGTTTGAACACTGTTCCTGTAAAACCGAAAAGGTGATATTTTGGAACACATTGAAGACTATGTCGAAAAGTGAAATATCCTCAAACAAAACCCAGAAAGAACCGTTCCAAGAAACTGTTCTCTGATCTGTGCATTCATTCACAGAGTTAAAGCTTACTCTACATTGCACAGTTTGGAACTCTGTCTTTGAGGAGTCTGCGAAGGGATATTAAGTGGTGCCGAGAGGCCTGTGGTGAGTAACGAAATGACTTAAGTTGAAAACTGGACAGAAGTTTTCTAAGCAACTGCTTTGTAATGAGTGTATTCATTTCACAGAGTTAAATAATTTTTTGGATTGAGAAGTTTGAAATCACTGCTTGTGTGGAAACTGAGGAAGGATATTTGGGAACGATCTTCAGAATATGGAGAAAGAAATATCCTCAAATAAAAGCCAGAAGGAAGCTTTCTGTGAAACAGCTATTTGTCGTGTGAATTCCTCTCACTCAATTAAGCTTCTCTTTTTATTGAGCAGTTTTCTAACATTGTTGATGTTTAGCATACGAAGGGATATACGGGACCACTTTGAGGCTTATGGTGAAAAGGAAAATCTGTTCAGATAGAAACTGGAGAGAAGCTTTCCGAGGAACTGCTTTGTGACGTGTGCATTCCACTCACAGTGTTATACCTCTCTTCTCATACAGCATCAGGGAAACACTTTCTGTGATACTGTTCTGTGATATGTATATTAATCTCACATAAAAAGAGCTTTCTCTCCATTACGCACCTTGGAAACTCTATCATGGGTGAATTCACAAAGGGATACTTGAGAGCACATTCAGGACACTGTTGAAAAAGGAAATATCTTCAGATAAAAACTGGAAAGAATATTTCTGTGAATCTGCTTTTTGCTATGTTTATTCATCTCATATAGATAAACTTTCTTTATATTACACAGTTTGGAAACTGTCATGGATGGATCTGTGACAAGATATTCAAAAATGCATTCAGGCCTATGGTAAAAAAGAAAATATCTTTAAATAAAAACTGGAGAGAAGCTTTCTGAGAAACTGCTTTGTGATGTGTGCATTCCACTCAGGGAGTTATAGTTCTTTTCTCATAAGGCAGTATTTGACACTGTTCTTCTAAAATAAAAAAGTGATATTTCTGAGCACATTGAAGACTATAGCGAAAAGTGATATATCCTCAAATAAAACTCAGGAAGATGCATTCCAAGAAGCTGCTCTCAGATATGTGCATTCATTTCACTGAGGTAAAGCTTACTCTACATTGCCCAGTTTGGAAATTCTGTCTTTCAGAAATCTGCGAAGGGATATTTAGTGGCGCCCCAAGGCCTGTGGTGAGCAAGGAAATGTCTTCCGATGAAAACTGGAGAGAAATTTTCTGAGCCACTGCTTTGTGATGTATGTATTCATCTCATAGAGTTAAATCATTCTTTGGATTGAGCAGTTTGAAATCACTGTTTCTGTGGAATCTGAGGAAGGACATTTGGTAACGGTCTTTACATTATTGAGAAATACTCAGTTTAATGTCAGAAGGAAGCATTCTGTGAAACTGCTCTGTGTCGTGTGAATTCCTCTCGCTCAGTTAGCTTCTCTTTTCATTGAGCAGTTTTCTAACATTGTTCATGATTAGCATACAAAAGGATACACGGGAGGACTTTCAGGCTCACGGTGAAAAAGAAAATATGTTCAGATAGAAACTGGAGAGAAGCTTTCCAAGGAACTGCTTTGCGACGTGTGAATTCCACTCACAGTGCTATACCCCTCTTCTCATACAGCAAGTGGGAAACCCTTTCTGTGATATTGTTCTGTGAGAGGTACATTCATCTCACATAGATAAAGCTTTCTTTACATTACGCAGCTTGGAAACTCTACTTTGGACGGATTCGCGAGTGGATATTCGGGAGCACATTCAGGACTAGGTGGAAAAAGGAAATATCTTCAGGTAAAAATTGCAAAGAAGCTATCTGTGAATCTGTTTTTTGCTGTGTTTATTCATCTCACATAAATAAAGCTTTCTTTACACTACCCAGCTTGGAAACTCTGTCATCTGTGGATCCACAAAGGGACATTCCGGAGCACATTCAGGCCTATGGAGAAAAAGGAAATATCTTACGATAAAATTGGAGAGAAGCTTTCTGAGAAACTGCTTTGTGTTGTGTGCATTCCACTCAGGGAGTTATACCTCTTTTCTCATAAGGCAGTTTTTGAACACTGTTAATGTAAAACCGAAAACGTGATATTTCAGATCACATTGAAGACTATGGCGAAAACTGAACTACCCTCAAATAAATCCCCCAGAAAGAATCGTTCCAAGAAACTGTTCTCTGATATGTGCACTCATTTCACAGAGTTAAAGCTTACTCTACGTTGCCCAGATTGGAAACTCTGTCTTTGAGGAATCTGCCAAGGGATATTAAGTGGGGCCCGGAGGCCTGTGGTGAGCAAGGAAATGTCTTCGGTTGAAAACGGGAGAGAAACTTTCTGAGCCACTGCTTTGAGATGTGTGTATTCATCTCATAGAGTTAAAGCATTCTTTGGATTGAGCAGTTTGAAATCACTGTTTCTGTGGACCCTGAGAAAGGACATTTGGGAACGCTATTTAGAATATGCTGAAAAACGAATACCCTCAGATAAAAACCAGAAGGAATCTTTCTCTGAAACTGCTTTGTGATAGATACATTTATTCATCTCACATAGATAAAACTTTCTTTATATTACGCAGTTTGAAATCTCCGTCATGGATGGATCCGTGAAGGGATATTCTGGAGCACATTCAGGCCTATGGTGAAAAAGGGAATATCTTTAGATAAAACCTGGAGAGAAGTTTTCTGAGATACTGCTTTGTGATGTGTGCATTCCACTCAGGGATTTATACTTATTTTCTCATAAGGCAGTGTTTGATCACTGTTTCTGTAAAAGCGAAAAAGTGATATTTCTGAGCACAGTGAAGACTATAGCGAAACTTGAATTATCCTCAAATAAACGCCAGAAAGAAGCATTCCAAGAAACTGCTCTCTGATATATGCATTAATTTTGCAGACGTAAAGCTTACTCTACATTGCCCAGTTTGGAATGTCTGTCTTTGAGGAATCTGCAAAAGGATATTAAATGGCGCTGGGTGAGTTGTGGTAAGCAAGGAAATGTCCTCTGATGAAAACTGGAGAGAAGCTTTCTGAGCAACTGCTTTGTGATGTGTGTATTCATCTCATAGAGTTAAATCATTCTTTGGGTTGAGCAGTTTGAAATCACTGTTTCTGTGGAATCTGTGGAAGGATATTTGGTAATGGTGTTTAGATTATGGAGATATACTCAGATAACATCCAGAAGGAAGCTTTCTGTGAAACTGCTCTGTGTCATGTGAATTCCACATGCTCAGTTCAGATTCTCTTTTCACTGAGCAGTATTCTAACATGGTTTTTGTTTAGTCTGTGAAGGGATATTCGGGAGCACTTTGAGGCTTATGGTGAAAACGGAAATATCTTCAGATAGCAAATGGAGAGAAGCTTTCCGAGGAACTGCTTTGTGACGTGTGCATTCTAATCACAGAGTTATACCTTTCTTCTCATAGAGGATTGGGGAATCCGTTTTGGAGGAAAAGCTACCAAGGAACATTCGGGAGTATATGGACAGCTTTGAGGAATCTGCGAAGGGATATTAAGTGGCGTCCCGAAACCTGTGGTGAGAAAGGAAACGCCTTCCGATGAAAACTAGAGATAAGCTTTTTGAGCAACTTCTTTGTGATGTGTGTGTTCATCTCATAGAGTTAAACCATTCCTTGGATTGAGCAGTTTGAAATCAATTTTTCTGTGGAATCTGAGGAATCATCTTTGGGAATGCTCAATAGGATATGGAGAAAGAAATATCCTCAGATAAAAGCCAGAAGGAAGCTTTCTGTGAAACCGCAATGTGTCGTGTGAGTTACTCTCACTCCGTTTAGCTACCCTTTTCATTTGGCAGTTTTCTAACACTATTTATGTTTAGTGTAGGAGAGCTTTGAGGCTTACAGTGAAAAAGGAAATAGATTTTGATAGAAACTGGAGAGAAGTTTTCGAAGAAACTGCTTTGTGACATGTGCATTCCACTCACAGTGTTATACATCTCTTCTCATACATCATCAAGGAAACCCTTTTGGAGAAAAAGTTACCAAGGGATACTAGGGAGCATATTGATGCATATTGTGAGAAGGAAATACCTCAGACAGAAACTGGAAAGATGCTTTCTGTGAAACTGCTCTGTGCTCTGTGTATTCATCTCACATAGATAAAGCTTTCTTTACATTACACAGTTTGGAAACTCCATCATGCATGGAAATGCGAAGGGATATTGGGGAGCACATTCAGGCCTATGGTGAAGAAGGAAATATCTTCAGATAAAAACTGGAGAGAAGGTTTCTGAGAACCTGCTTACTGATGTGTGCATTCTCCTCAGGGAATTATACCTCTTTCCCATTAGGCAGTGTATGAACACCGTTCTTATACAACTGAAAAGTGATATTTCGTAGCGCATTGAAGACTATTGAAGGGGCGCCCGGAGGCCTGTGGTGAGCAAGAAAATGTCTTCCAATGAAAACTGGAGAGAAATTTTCTGAGAAACTTCTTAGTGATGTGTGTATTCATCTCATAGAGTTAAATCATTCTATGGATTGAGCAGTTTGAAATCACTGCACTGTGGAACCTGAGAAAGGACATTTGAGAAAGCTCTTTAGAATATGCTGAAACAGAAATACCCTCAGATAAAAACCAGAAGGAAGCTTTTGTTGAAACTGCTCTGTGTCATGTGAATTTCACTTGCACAGTTCAACTTCTCTTTTCATTGAACAGTGTTCTAACACTGTTTTTCTTTAGTCTGAGAAGGGATGTTCCAGAGCATTTTGAGGCATATGTGAAAACAGAAATATCTTTAGATAGAAAATGGAGAGAAGCTTTCTGTAGAGCTGCTTTGTGATGTTTGCATTCCACTCACAGAGTTATACCTTTCTTCTCATAGAGGAATGGGGAATTCCTTTGGAGAAAAGGCTACCAAGGGACCTTTGGGAGTATATGGACCGCTATAGTGAAAGAGGAAATATCCTCAGACAAAAACTGGAAAGAAGCTTTCTGTGAAAATTCTTTGTGATAGATATGTTTATTCATCTCAGATAAATAAAACGTTCTTTATATTAAACAGTTTGGAAACTCCGTCATGGATGGATCCATGAAGGGACATTCGAGAGCACATTCAAGTTTATGGTAAAAAGGAAATATCTTAGGATAAAAACTGGAAAGAAGCTTTCTGTGAATCTGCTTTTCGCTATGTTTATTGTTCTCATGTAGATAAAGCTTTCTTTACATTATGCAGCTGGGAAACTCTGTCATGAATGGATCCGTGAAGGGACATTCGGGTGCGCATTCAGAAATGTGGTGAAAAAGTAAATATCTCCAGATAAAAACTGGAAAGAAGCTTTCTGTGAATCTTATTTTTGTGATGTTTATTCATCTCACATAGATAAAGTTTTCTTTACAATACACAGTTTGGATACTCCGTCACGAACGGATCCACGAAGGGAAATTCGGGAGCACATTCAGGTCTACGGTGAAAAAGGAGATATCTTCAGGTAAATACTGGATAGAAGTTTTCTGAGAAACTGCGTAGTGATGTGTGCATTCCCCTCAGGGAGTTATAGCTCTTTTCCATAAGGCAGTGTATGAACACCGTTTTTGTACAACCGAAAAAATGTTATTTCAGAGTGCATTGAAGACTATTGTGAAAAGTGAAATATCCTAAAATAAAACCCAGAAAGAAGCGTTCCAAGAAACTGCTCTGTGATATGTGCATTCATTTCACAGAGTTAAAGCTTACTCTATATTGCCCAGTTTGGAAACTCTGTCTTTGAGGAATCTGCAAAGCAATATTAAGTGGCGCCCGGAGGTCTGTGGTGAGCAAGGAAATGTCTTCCGTTGAAAACTGGAGAGAAGCTTTCTGGAAACTGCTTTGTGATGTGTGTATTCATCTCATAGAGTTAAATCATTCTTTGGATTGAGTAGTTTGAAATCACTGTTTCTCTGGAATCTGAGGAAGGACATTAGAGAATGCTCTTTAGAATATGCAGAAAGAAATATCCTAAGATAAATCCAGGAGGAAGCTTTCTGTGAAACTATCTATGGTGTGAATTCCTCTTGCTCAGTTAAGCTTCTCTTTTCATTGAGCAGTTTTCTATCACTGTTTATGCTTAGCATGTGAAGGTACATTCGGGAGCGCTTTGAGGCTTACAGTGAAAAAGGAAATATGTTCAGATAGAAACTGGAGATGCTTTCCAAGGAACTGCTTTGTGACATGTGCATTCCACTCACACTGTTATACCTCTCTTCTCATAGAGGATTGGGGAATTCCTTTTGGAGAAAAAGCTACCAAGGGATATTAGGGAGTATGTGGATCGCAGTGGAGAAAAAGGAAATATCCTCACATAAAAAATGGAAAGAAGTTTCTGTGAAACTGCTTTGTGATAGATATGTCTGTTCATCTCACATAGATAAAACTTTCTTTATATTATGCAGTTTGGAAACTCTGTCATGCACAGATCTGCGAAGGGACACTAGGGGGCACATTCAGGCCTATGTTGAAAATGGAAATATCTTCAGATAAAAGCTGGAGAGAAGATTTCTGAGCAACTGCTTTGTCATGTGTGCATTCAACTCAGGGAGTTATACCTCTTTCTCACAGGGCAGTGTTATAACACCGCTCCAGTAAAACTGAAAAAGTGATATTTCAGAGCGCATTTAAGACTATGGTGAAAAGTGAAATATACTCAAATAAAACCCGGAAAGAAGGGTTACAAGAAACTTCTCTCTGATATGTGCATTCATTTCACAGAGATAAAGCTTACTCTACATTGCTCAGTTTGGAAACTCTGTCTTTGAGGAATCTGCGAAGGGATATTAAGTGGCTCCTGGAGGCCTGTGGTGAGCAAGGAAATGACTTCTAAGGAAAACTGCCGAGAAGCTTTCTGAGCAACCGCTTTGTGATGCGTGTACTCATCTCATAGAGGTAAACCATTCTTTGTATAGAGCAGGTTGAAATCACTGTCTCTGTGGAATCTGAGGAAGGACATTTCCCAATGCTCTTTAGAATATGGGGAAGGAAGTATCCTCAGATGAAAGCGAAAAGGAAGCTTTCTGTGAAACTGCTTTCTGTCATGTGAATTCCTCTCGCTCAGTTAAGCTTCTCTTTTCATTGAGCAGTTTTCTAACATTATTTATGTTTAGCATGTGAAGGGATATCGGAAACCCTTTGAGTCTTATGGTGAAAAAGGAAATATGTTCAGATAGAAACTGGAGAGTAGCTTTCCGAAGAACTGCTTTGTGAAGTGTGCATGCCACTCAAAGAGTTACACCTCTCTTCTCATACAGCATCAGGGAAACCCTTTTGGAGAAAAAGGTACCAAGGGATATAGTTTTCTTAATATTATGCAGCTCAGAAACTCTGTCATGGACGGATCCATGAAGGGACATTCGGAAGCACATTCAGGCCTATAAAGAAAAAGGAAATATCTTCAGATACAAACTGGAAAGACATTTCTTTTTTTTTTTTTTTTCTTTTTT